>NC_056744.1:211750774-211935774 GCF_019279795.1 Protopterus annectens | reverse complement strand
AGGAATACTAAACTTACACTGAATGAGAAGAGGACACCCGTTAACTAAACTTTGCAAAGAATGAATTTAATCTAATGTAAACAAACTGACTTTTAGAAATGTGATTCACGTGCACATTAACAAGGGAAGTACATGGTGAAACAGATGAGAAGTACATTTATAACTTTTTTTTTTTTTTTTTCTTATTATCCAGTAATTTGACAAGGGTGCCAATTTTTATGTTCAAATAAACCTAAACTTACAACTGAAAAGCTGCTTCCAGAGATTGTTTTTTTTCTACATGCCCAGCAGTTTGCTACATTGGATATTGGAGGATGCATAGGTGTAAGTGCAGTTTAACACATGATGTGGTTATTGGTCAAGACTTTTCCCATCTCAAACAGGTATGAGAGATATGGGGGAGTTCAGATGAATATATAATCAGAAAGATACTTCCACAGTAACACAAAAAGTGCAAGAATAGATAACACAAAAGAATCTAAGATAAATCTGACTCCTGCTAAAAAACGTAATGCAAGAAGTCAGCGTGAGTTCAGGCAGCAAAGGGCCCGTAGTATAGGAAACATTAAGAGAAGTAAGTATAGAGAAAAAAGAAGAACTGGATGAATCTCATACTGAAGGAAATGGGAACTTGAACAGACTCTAAAGCTTTCACTGCAATATG
The DNA here is from genome assembly GCF_019279795.1 of Protopterus annectens. NCBI lineage: Eukaryota > Metazoa > Chordata > Ceratodontiformes > Protopteridae > Protopterus > Protopterus annectens. The sequence continues at coordinate 211,935,110 of NC_056744.1, read as the reverse complement.
AAAGCAGAAATCCAGTCAAAAACAGAAAAAAAATCAAAAACAGAAACAGGACTCTAAGAGTAAAGAATATTACTCTGTAGTTCGGAATGGGAAACTAAAACTACCCTTGGTAAAAAAAAAATATTTTCATGGGTTACCTTTATTTATGAAATGAACTAGATGAAGCAGGAGAAATCTGTACCTGTATTTATAAAGGAAGAGGGCATGACCTTTATTTCCTGTTAGAATACTGAGGAAAATAATACTGATTTAGTGGACAGCCAAATAATTTCAAAAAGGCCCAGTATGAAGACAATACACCAAGTACAGCTACAGAAAATATGGCAAGATAGAAGAGACAAAAAGGAACATGACATCCTCACTCCATCACTATACTTTAAAGTAAGAAACTGCCCACTGTGTTGTAACCACAAACAAAAAACATATACAGAAACAACCAATAGTTACAAGACCTTTCACAACACTTGGCATGAAGTTAGCACACAACCATGGTTTGCATAAACATTTAGGAGTAGCTACAACAAAACCCAAGATTTTTGCTAGATTTTACCAATGCATACCTCTCAACCTCTTAGAGCAAGAAATCTGGAAAAAGCCATAAACAGAAGTGGAACAAAGGCCCAAAAATAAGGACAGTTTTTAAATACTGCTCTTACAAACTTGCAAATTTGATAAAATAATAGGTTTTTCTTTAGTATGCATTTTCTGAAGGGTATGAAGTCTGAAACTCAAATGGCTGTCATTATTTTCTAACTTCAGTCTTTAATGATTTGCCACTAATTTGCCTGAAAAACACAATTTTATAAAGAATGGACCAAAAATATGAGGCAAAAATCTGGACATTCTGTGAAAATCTGTACAACTGAGAGGTATGTTATGAAGGATGCAGGAAACTTGTCTGCAATTTGAGAAGAATGTCAAATGACAGCCCCCAACCCAGGGTTTAAGAACACTTTGATACCCATTCCTATTACAGAAGTCCTACTTCAAAGAATAACAGTGGATATTAAATGTCCATTTATAAAAGTCAGCAAAGACCATCAATATTCCAGATAATCAGTGATCACGCAACACAGTTATTTGCAACAGTACCCATAAAAAGCTGTTAATACAAAGCCCATAGCAAAAGCAGTATTGCTTCTTTTTTTCTAATGTAGGAGTTTCCCAAGAAATTCTTAATCATCAGGGTACCTCATTCATGGTAGAATAATGCATGAACTTTGTCAAATGTCTAATGAGAAACAGCTAAGGACATCTGTACATCACCCTCAAACAGATGGACAAGTTGTAGGCTTTAATAAAATTTTAAAGTATATGTTATGATAGGTAAATGACATATTTCTGTCATAGACTATAGATGGGGATGAGCATCCCATCTGTTATGTAACTGGAAAACTCAGATATGTTGAAAGCTGTGGTGCTGTTCAACTATATAGAGAAAATGGTTTGCCACAAATGTGTCCCTCACCACTTTAATGCACTTTGTACTGGGTAGGAAATTTGTGTTAATCACAGACTACACTCCCCTATAATGGCTGCACCATCAGAAGGATTGTAACACAGCATTATCCAGATGGTCTTTGGCCTTGTTGCTGTAAAGAGTATGTATCATTTAGACTGCAGTCAATTGAATGCAGAAGGGCTGACTCTGCCTCACACCCCATCTGGCAGTGCTAGAACAAGTGGTTGGTGCGGCGGAGGTGTCATGTGGCATAGCGACTGCTGGGCCTGAGAAGTAATTGCCTATTCTTGTATTGTTATTTATGTGACAGGAGAATGCAGAGTATTACGCAAGCAGGTAATCCAGACAGAGAAGAGGCAACTCTCCATGACAGTAGATAAACAGTAGCAGACACTACCAGTATCTCAGAGCCAAAAGCTCTTGAGGGAGTCTAATTCTTGACGTCTAGGTCTAAAGAGGGTTTGGGAAAGGAATCACCAGGGAGTTACATGTGAAGGATTTAAGTAGCCTGGAAGATCTCCTGGAAGACTGGAAAAGAGATAGTAGCTATTGCCCTACAAAGGAAACCTAATAAAATTAACTAATTCACCAGGTCGTGTTCCTGCTACATGAAATCATCTGCCCCGGACACCAACAAGCTGAAACCATTAAAGACTTCAAAGACTATCTTAAAGAATATCTCATTGCTAGATGCATTTGCAAAAGCTACTGGGATTGTGGATGACTCCCATGTTTCAACTGTAATTTCTCTTTAACAAAATGGTGTTAGTTTTTTACTGTGTTGAATATAACCATGTGCTATTCTATGTAATAGATTACCTAAATTAATTTAAACATCTGTAATTATACATATAATCACTGTGCCTTGTGCTCGGGTTTTGTGATTGAATTATCATACCTGAAGTTTTTGTACACATCAGTGAAAGATATAAGAATTATCCTTTGGTATCATCTCTGAAAAGCATCCAGTGATTCCACTCAGATAGATAGTGCCATATAAAAATTATTAACAGTAGAAAGTCCAGGAAAACTACTTTAGAGGCTAGTTGGCCACAGAAATTATTTATCTATTTATTTATTTATTTATTTATTTATTTATTTATTTATTTTTATTTATTTATTTATTCATTCATTCATTTATTCATTTATTTATTTATTTATTTGTTGGTGCAGCAGTTAGTGTTGTCGCCTTACAGCAAGAGGCTCTCCAGTTTGATTCTGGGCTGGGGTGCCTTCTATGTGGAGTCTGCATGTCCTCCTTACATTCACATGGGTTCCTCTGGGTACTCCAGTTTCCTCCCACTTTTTAAAGACATGAGTCTGGACAGTTTCTCCACGGGCCTCCGCTGAAAATGGGCTCTGTCCCAGTCAGCCTTTCCTGGTAAATAAATATTAAATAAATTATTAACAGTAACAAATACAGGAACGCCTATTTCAGAGACCAATAGGATGTTTGCATACATATTCTGAATTTCTTGTATGATATAATTTCACTGTCAAGTGCTTTTTTCCTCTCTTCTCCTTAATGATACATTTTTCCCTGTGCTTTACCAAGTTAATGTACCAAATCAAATTCCTGGCAATTTCACAGAATTGTTGCATGCGTCCCCAAGGAAGGTAATAACACTTAGTCACCTCTTTATAGCACTAACAAAGAAAAAAACATTTTTAAAGTACAAATGTAGAAAAATATTTTTACATCACTTGTCTTAAACATTAGCCTATCCACAGTATTTGATACATCACAGATCCACATCTACTCCATTTTGCCATTAGTGCTGGTATACAGAGAACAGACAAATTCTCAGGGAAATAATGGAAGTCTGTGAGTTAAGGAAGGTGAAGGCTGAGTAAAATCAGTTTAAGTTATAACTACTTTTAGCAGCTGGATCAAAGCTATTTTTCATTACTTAAGGTTAATGTCAAATTCATATCATATTCCCAGAAGTAAACTGTTCAGTGCATTAACTCACCACATTAAAACATTGAATGGCTTTTCTTGGAATTTTGCTTGCTCCTGTTTCAAGGGGATTACCCCTGGCAGAAAATCAGTTTGATATTATCATGGGCTCTGAGAAAGCATGACATTACAGGTAGACAAGCTATGGATTTTTGCAGAAAGAGTTCTGGAAAACATAAAACAGGATTTGAATATGAATATCTGCATTCCAGTCATATAGAAAGAATGACTGTTCAATGCTGTTTTCATACAATCACGGAGGCATTCAGCTTCTGTCACTTCAATAATTGCCCAGTTTGAAGCAGTATTACTTATAGCTAATAAAATGTTTGCATTGTAATGAAGCATTTCTTACCTCTGTTAGGATGCTGACAAATGTTATAATTTTTATAAGTTAATGTTTTTGCCTAATATAGCTAATTCATCCAAACAAGCAAATGGTGCACATAGGCAAACAAATCAACAGAAGAATAAGAATAACTGTGTTAATTATAATAAAGTCAAAGTAAAGTTTATGGTCATTTAGAACTACACACATAGCCTAAATGAAATTTCATGGATCAGCTCAATTCTTGAGGTTACAAAGGAAAGTGAAACAACACATACAAGTAGAAAAAATAAACATGACTAAAAATACAATACTACTCCCAATACACGCAAGAAAGAGCAGAGGCATTTACCAACACTCATATGCAAAAAGAATACCCTCCGTAAGCAATCCTTGTATTTTAATGTAGTGCTGTCATCATTCTGTGGTCACCCTGTCTTTTTAATACATTCAAAAATGCAGGCTTAATGTAAAACACAGAAATTACGATGTTACAGTTGTCTTTTTTTTCTATTATATTTGTAACAATTTAATATAAAAAACTGGACTAAGAATTACTTTCAGTAGTTTACAAAACAAGGTATTCCCTTTGTAATGACACAAGGCCAAATCTTGCATAACATTTAATTTCATCTGTTGTATTAAAGAGCTCAGCCACCTTAGTCCACAGGAGACTGAATGTACATTTAACTGCCAGTTCTAGTCCTGCTATGGCTAGACTTTACATCAACATTTCAATAGGATTAAGAACACCATGAAATTCCTTTTTTTTTTTTCAAAAAAGGAGGGGAATTTCATCAATAGTGGTTCTGCTGTGCTTAGTGAAGCAGTTGTTGACATGCACATTGAATATTACAGCTTCAAGGGCCCAGGGCATGCAACCTCAGAAGCAAAACTCCAAAGGACACAAATGAATAAAATGTCTGAAGGTGGTTATAGGAAGGCACATTTGTTATGGGTATGTTTTACATCTTACCTTTGGTAAGGTAACAGAGAATAAAATTGCAATATAACTGGCTTGAGATGATTATCACTGCTGAAGTGACACCCTGACTCCATGTACAAAATGGGAAAAGGAGTTGAGGATGGATGGATGGAACTGCGTGAATGGCTATAAATCTGTTCCAGGATGTGCAGAGTACCCCTGCGGTTATGCTGCTCCTATGATAGGGAGAGTCTAGGAATAGGCTGCATTGTGTTACATCAAGTCATGATCAAGTCTTTAAATCGGCAAACACTACACTACGTGCAAGGGAGAAAGAGAGCAAAAGCTAAACTTTATCAGTGAGCAGTAGCATTACATATGCAGGCATACGCATAACATATGCAGGGCTACTGCACACTGTACTACCTGATGAAATATAAAGAAAGAGTGATGGTAGCAATCTATATGCACTTCCTGTTGAGCTGAAATCATATCAGAGATGTCTAACAGCACATCTCTATTGACTGAGTTAGCATGCATATACCACAAGCTGGGCTTCTAAATCTTAACAGTGACAGCAGGCATTTCAATACAAGCTTGCATGGCATCTGTAGAGGAAGGTCCTCCTAGAGCTTCAGAAGGAAGATCAGGAAGAAATACCTGCAGACGCCTATACAGGATGTTCAATATGTGTCCATATGATGTTGGCTTTCACCGCTTTTACAGAGACATTGATATATAACAGCTGTTAGTGATTTAAAACCCCATAGTAGCAAAAGGTTCTACTATGGACTATCAGCTAGTACTCAGTCAAGGTTAAAACCAGATTAAGCAAACTGTTTAAAACCTCTGCAGGATAGAAAAATTATTTTATGAATCATGTAAGCTTCCCCTGTACCCATATTTGGAGGCTTTTCCCTTCACACACACCTTTACTTAAATATAACTATACTACCTCCATGGAAGCATAATCCTGAATAATTGAGTAATACTGAAAACTTTGAGTGACTTTTGACATTCCAATAAAAACTATGCTAGCAGTTACTTTCATTGGGAAAACAATAACCAACAAGCTGCAGTCAGTGGAACTGTACTCAGTGTGTTGCAACTTCACCCACGTCACAGTCAAGCAAATGCAGGGTAGCCTTAGCATATTGTACTTTTCCTATAAACCTTGTCTGCACACATGCAAGGCCATTGACATGTGAATGAATTAGAACACCCTGATACTCTGCTCATTCTTTTGCAATGTCAACACTCCTCCAACAACAGCCAAAGGAACTTCAATAAAATTAATAACGGTTCATTCCCTCAAGTCAGCCACTAAAGCCTTTAACACAACATATCATGACTTTGCACCAAGGTCGATAAAATATGACTAGATACAGCAGTGTTGAGGAATAGCGCCATCATTCTGGCTGATGGGACTTGAATTCAGGTAGCGGTTTGTCTTGCTGATGGGGCTTGCAGAGGAGGAGCAGTGCAGTGGTGTGGAGCAGACCACAGAATGCTGGAATCCCTTGGACAGAGGAAAATGATGCAAATCTTAGTGTGGAGGCTGGACATTTAGTTTGGCAATATGGTAGAGATACACCTCTCATGCTTCATTTTTGACATTTTTTAGAGAATATATTGTGTAAATTAAAGGTTTTATTCCTAAATGCTTCTTTGTAGTCAGAGATTTGGATTTACATTCAACAAGTACAAAAGAATGAATTATTCATTTTTCAGACTGATTATTTAAATTTGTGGGACACAATAGTATAATGGTCAGTGAAGCTGATTCACAGAGCTTACTTCTCCACATAAATCTCAGCTAGAGTGCTGTCTTTGCATAATATGAATGTCCTGCAAGTGTCCTTGTTGGTTTCATTAGGTGTTGAAGTTTTCTCACACATTCCAAAGACAAGTAATAGGTAAAACTGAAATTCTCCAAACTACCTGTAGATCTGCATGACACGTGAGTGATTATGTATTCTTGCATCCTATAATGGGCTGACATCCCATCCAGGATCATTTTCTCTGTCTTATGTCTCCTGAGTGCTAGAATAGGCTCATGCTCATCCATAACTCAGGAAAGGATTAAGCTCATGCTCATCCATAACTCAGAAAAGGATTAAAACAGCCAGGTGGAGAATAAACAAATGTTTAAAAAACCCCTGTAAGCTAACCTGTTGTTATTGTCCTCATTTCAGAAGTCTGTCTATACTTCCTTTGAACTAGCAAAAGAAAATTAATTATGTGCCAAATGGGAAAATGGGTTGAGGACGGATGGAAGAATCACTAGACAAAAGTTTTGAATAAGAATTGTTTTTCTCAATACATCAGCAGCAGAAATGGATCAGGGTTAGCACACATTAGTAAGGTGGTGCAGGGGGACAAACCTACTACAGGAACCATGTCAAAGCCTGTCTGGGAGTTTTTCCTGTTTTTTTTTTTATGTTTGTCAGTCAACATTGTGAGAATCGACAAAAGCATTCAGGATTTGTTTATAAAATGTATTTATTTTATTTACACTTTGTTGACCAGGTTTGTCCCACGATGCCATTGTCCTCTTTTCAGGAAAGACCTGAGGTGGTATACTGACTACGGGAAATATGGCAAGGATACTGGGGGCTTCCTCTACTCTTTTTTATAAGTACCATGGGATCTTTTACATCTACCACCAACTCAGGCAGATGGAGCCTCAATTTAATATCTCATCTGAAGGATGTCACACTCAGGAGTGTAGCACCCCCTTATGCTACACTGTAGCATCAGCACTGGAAAATCAATCCAACTACCTGGGGTGGAAAATAACCTACAACCTTTAGTTCAACTGTTTTTGGTCAACTCAGGACTTGATCACTTTTCATTGAGTCCCAAGTTGTTGATTATATAGCCATGGGAAAGCAGGAATTGAATCTTCTGTATAACACCTGTTAAACCCCTTTCATCCCCACTGTTATATAGGAACTAGTTGGATAAGCACATGTTGATTTGTGTACAAATCACCTTATGCTCAGTACTGACATATATTTCAAGGCTAATGAAGTTAGCCTGTCAGTTAATACATACATATGCACACACACACACACACACACACATATATACATATATATATATATATATATATATATATATATATATATATACATATATACTGTATATATGTGTGTGTGTGTGTGTGTGTGTGTTCAAATGGTGCTTCAGTTGACATATGTTTAGTTGACACAATATGGTCGACTTAACAGGTGGTCAACACCTGTCAAAAAATTGGACAACTCTTGGAGTGGGAGAATTTGCCCTTTCCTCTAGAACTGTGCAATCTTGGAGTTAGTATATATAATTAGTAGGGGTGGCAGGGTAAAAGTGGACTTGCTGCCTTGCAAAGAAAATATGATCTTTTTTGCTTTTAGATTAAAGGTTTTTGCATACACCAATATTCATTCTCGGTGCATGCATAGTAGCGCATCAATGTGCATAATTCATTTGGTGTTGACATTATACAGGGAGGCTAGTCAACATATTCAACAAAGTTAATGTGTGTGTGTGTGTGTGTGTGTGTGTGTGTGTGTGTGTGTGTGTGTGTGTGTGTGTGTGTGTGTGTGTGTGTGTGTGTGTGTGTGTGTGTGTGTGTGTATGGGTCTACTTTTACTCACTGAAATAACAGTTGTTCAAATTGCAATCAGCAGACTCCACTTCAGCAAACTTCCATTCATCTTAAAGCACAGATTACTGAACTCCTTTCATTGGGAAAGGAACCACTTGGCCACCAGGGTGAACTTTGCCCTTTCCTCAGTGTAGTGTGATCTCGGAGTTGGTATATTTAGTTAGGGGGGATGTGGGGGGTGAAGTCTTCCCCCATGGTAGGTGTGGGGGGGTGAAGCCCCCAACTTGGGTGGGTTTAATTTGCTTCTGTTCACTTTTTTCCCTGGTGGCCAAGTGGTTAATTTCCCAGGAAATGAAGTTCAGAAGTTCGTGCTTTCGGTTGAATGAAAGTTCACTGAAGTGGAGTCGGCTGATTGTGATTCGAACAAGTGCTAGTAAAAGTAGACCCATATACATATATATATATATATATATATATATATATATATATATATATATATATGTGTGTGTGTGTGTGTGTGTGTGTGTGTATATATAAAACTTAGAACTCCTTTAGATAGTGATAAAGCTTAGACTCCCCTTTAGATAGCGATAAAACTCAGAACTCCTTTAGATAGTGATAAAGATCAGATCTCCTTTAAATAGTAATAAAGATCAGAACCCCTTTAGATAGCGATAAAACTCAGAACTCCTTTAGATAGTGATAAAGATCAGATCCCCTTTAAATAGTAATGAAGATCAGAACTCCTTTAGATAGCGATAAAACTCAGAACTCCTTTAGATAGTGATAAAGATCAGATCCCCTTTAAATAGTAATAAAGATCAGAACCCCTTTAGATAGTGATAAAGATCAGAACCTGTTTAGATAGTGATAAAGATCATAACCTCTTTAGATAGTGATAAAGATCAGAACCCCTTTAGATAGTAATAACGTTCAGAACCTGTTTAGATAGCGATAAAAATCAGAACCCCTTTAGACAGTGATAAAGATCAGAATGTATAATAAGTATAAAATCAAATTAAGGCTTCCAATGAGAAAAATAAATGTCACTTTTATATCAGTGAAGAGCTGATAGAGAAATGTTTTTAAATGGAGAAATTTGTCTTAGTCAGCTGCAAAGAAATGATATCATGACGTAATCCCTCCATAGCCCATTTTGTTCATCTGTGGGTATTTCTGTTTAACACCCCACCAGTATGCATGAAAGATATGATGACCAGGGGTGAGGCACATCTTCCCTAGGGTAAGGATGTGTGTTAATAGCAAGTGTAACTTTGATAATTATTACAAAACACTTTATTCCCTGACAATTAAACAAGATCATTTTACAGAGACACCGGAGTATTCCCAGTCACTTAGCAGAAATAATCTCAGTATCCCCTTTACTAACTCTAACCGGTTCCATCTGACACACAGAGGATGAAAATTCACCAATATCAGAGTCTGAAAAAAGAAACCTGTCCGCTGAATTTTTGTAATATAATAAATAAAAATGCCGTACTATCATTTCCCACCCCTCCAAGCAGTTTCCCTACAGACTGAGTCCCTCATCTAGTTCAGTTTTACTACCCATAACAGCAGCATCTTCTTTTTCCCAGAGTAGAGTTTCAGCTGTGCTCCTTGGAAGCTAATCATAAATGGTGGCACTGTGTGATTTTCTAAATTATTGATTATGAAACTTAAAAAAAATATTGGCATGTTTATAGAGAGAGGGAGAGTGTATGCTATGTAGTGTGTCAGAAATACTTGTAGAAAGGATGACAGGACTTCTACATTTCAACCTATCTTGAGTATTAATTTTTAACATAAGTATGAATATAGCATTTTATTGTCCATGCTGATAAAAATGTCTTGAGATGTTCCCCCTTAGACTATAGCAGGGGGGCATGATACAGCTCTCTGGAAATGTCTCTAAGGCTGGAAAGAAACTAGGCTTATGCAGTGCCCTACTATCACGGACAGTGATACTTCAATATAAACACAAACTGGATGATTTTAATAATTACTGCTATCTTATTCTGTTTTTAAACACTTTTATTAAATTATCAGTTAATGTGAATCAGCATGGTAGGTACTAGAAGGCAGTCTCACCTGTTTTGACAAGGATGGTTTGCTCCTATCTCATCAGGTCTTCCTGTACTTTTCAATGTCATCTAGTCAGGCTATAAATCTAATATATCCAAACTGAAATCAGCCTCAGTGTTAGGAGCCCAAATAAGAAAATGCCCTTCCTCAGGCCCTTCCTAACACAGGAAAATGTGGATATTTGTATTGCACTGAAACCTGATTGCAGAACAGGGACAACACTCCCATATTCCTTACCTGACTTCTCTGCTTAGCACTCTTTTAGGCCTGCAAGTATAGATAGCAGTAACACTGGTTATAGTGTGCCTGCATTTATTGAAAAAATATAACCTCTACACTAATTGAATCACTAAACAAGACCTTTTGCAACATCCTGACTAACTATAGAATCCTGTCCCTGACACCCATAAATCATAAAACATATCTTAATAAAGTAGAGTCTCTCTCCATAAACATGAATACCATGTTTTAGGGGTCTTTAATTGCCTGTTCATAAACTGGCACACATACACCTCTTAAGTAAATATGTGAAATGCTCCCTTGACTTTATTATTACAATTTTCACATGATCCAGGGATAGGCTGACAACCAACACAACCATCTTTAGAGACAACTCCAAGGCCAATCTCATTGCACTGTATTAGGACATGAAATAGTTAACAGTCTTCCATCCCTTGTTTCCCTTATAGCAAATATTATAGCATATACTTAGAGTGTATACTCCCATCTCAACACTTGCTTATAGGCTCATGTTCCTCTTTACCACAAATACAACAGCAAGTTTAGAAACAAACTCTACTAGCTGAAATCTAACACAAACAATCTGTACAATAAAATGAGAGCTTTAAAGAGAAGATCAAAAACTTGTGTGTTGCAATTTACCTCGAAATGATTAATAAAGAACACTAGAGCAAGACCAAATCTCTTGTGTGTCTACAAAGAAATAATTATGAGCTAAAAGTTGCTATATCACCAAAGGATAACCACAAAGTATTATTTAATTATGTAAAGAAACTTCAGAAATAATACCCAGTATTGCAACAAGCATATCTCTAATGACATCACTCAGGCAAATCCTAAGGATAATAACTAACATACTTGTAGATGAAATGAGCTCCAAATTATCCTGTTTGTCACCTTCAAACTTCCCAATACAATGTATACAGTCTATAACCCACTCTCTAATTATCTCTGAACATCACCATTGACATAAAGGGAATCAACACTTAACTTCAAATTTAGAATACAACTCAAAAAGCACTCTTCATCGAAGTCAAATTCTCCTGCTTCAACACAGGCCATTTCATCTAATATATTATTCCTATCCTTTCTAAGTGTCTTTTTTTCTCTCAGATTTACTGAAGGGTGTATTAACTAATGTGTATATTGTACATTACACTCTGCTTGTTCACTAGAATGCATATATACAGTTTTTCTATGTAACTAGTCTGACCTACTCAGTTATTGCTTACATTTCTGTATTGTGTGTGTGTGTGTGTGTGTGTGTGTGTGTGTGTGTGTGTGTGTGTGTGTGTGTGTGTGTGTGTGTGTGTGTGTGTGTGTGTGTGTATGTGTGTGTGTATGTGTGTGTGAAATGTTTTGTATTTCATCCTGGCTGAGCCTGACATTGGTCAAGACTGATCAATGCTCCACCTTGGTAAACAAATATAATTAATGATTTACTATCAAAATATCGATGTTCATATACATGAACAGTCAATATTCCGAAAATGACGTCATCCTGCATAAATACTAATGAGAGAAAATGTCGACTCAGTTGATCAACATCAACAGATTCGACATTTATATCATAATTGGAACGTGATGGCAGTGTAGGTGCAAACGTACATTAAGCACCTACACTGTCATTCACATTTTAGCAGTGGGGCAAGCCCCCCTGTGCCCCCTTGTGAGGAGCTGTGCCCTCCACACCCCCTGCAAATTAAATATTCTAACTCTGAGATCACACTACAGTGAGAAAAGAGATACATTTCCCAATCCGCACTGTACTGCGACTCTACTCATAACATAGAGTTCATATCAACTAATGCTCGCTGATATGTAATCTCAATTTCCTAATGTTCGGCAACTCAGAAAGTTGACTAACTAACGTTCAACATTCCACATTTGCTCAACTAATGTTCAACATTTTGATAGTAAACCATAATTAACAATAACATAGAATATACTACAACTGCTCTCCAAGAACAAAACAAAAAATATTTATTTGCTTATCTATTTCAGTTTAGAATTAAATTAACTAGGATAGAGGACTGGTCCAATGGAAAGTTTTCAGGCTCAGCCCAAGTATAAAAAAAAAATGTAAAAAAAAAAAATTACAGCGTTACAAATTTGTAATGTTAACGTAGCATACTAATGCAGCAATTGAAATTGTTAACACAAATTTCAAATGCTAGAGTAACATAGTATAGCAACAGTTTTATAATACTAAATACAACATTTAGACAACTTAACATCCCAACATTGAGTAACAAAAGGAGACAGAAAAGAAAAGTTGTGGGAGCAAGGATTAGCTCATATAGAGGAGAGACAAGTGATGATGGAGGGCAAGAGTCAGGAGGATTTTGGTAGTGGAAGAGCATTATAAACAGTATGTATAAGTAAAGTGGTCAGTAGAACTTGGTGGGAAGGAACCATTTTGAGTTAGAGGTAGGGAGATATGGAGGAAAAGTTGAGGAATGGTTGTTTAAGAGAATTCATGTGATAATACCTGCACTGTAACATTTACAAGATGCATTTTTGAGTAAGAATTTCTTCAGGTCATGTCTAAAAGAGTTGAAGGAATAATTTTCTTTTAGGTGGGCTGGAAGAGATTCCCAGATTTGGGAACCCAGGACAAAGAAGCTAAGCTGTGATGTGTGCAGTGGACATTGTTTCTTGTAGTCTGGAGGGTGATTGTGTTAGGTGTGAGGGATATGAGATTGCGGGTGGAGCTGCGGACTGATAGGTAGAAAAATAGGGGAAAGACTCTAGTTTAATTAGCTTAGAAAAAAGAGATCCTGTTTTCACCATTATCCTGTGAGGGATTAGGTGCCAATGTGCTTTAGTAAGAACATTGCAATGGTATAGTTTGTGATGCCCGTGCCCTGGCTCAGCAATCAAGGAGCCTCAATCCTCACCACTAACACCAGAGAGGGTGTCTCATATAAGAGGAATGGATAACAAATACACACAGTAAAGTACAATTTCCCTTAAGTGCACACAGGGATCACAGTCAGTCTTGGGCTGGTTGCTCCCTTGATCCCCAGGTCCCCAAGAAGACTCTCCACTGTCACAGCTATAGTGTCCAGATCTTAGCCTAGCTGGCAAGCTAACGTCCAGTACCCTCTCTGTCCAACCAGTGATTTGTGTCCCTGCCCAAGTAGCTGACACACACACACACTTTGAGATAAGTATTTATACAACTTCACAGACACTCCTGGGAAAGGCTGACACAGATTCTCCAGCTGTGCCCTTTTACCCAGACGATATGGTAGTAATCACTGCCACCACGAACTAATAATTATCAGCTACCCAAAAAGCCTTAAAAGTATGTCCAATTATTACTGTACAATATTAATATCCAATTGGTAAGTGTGACTAATCAGTCTTAAGGTCTATTAGAGTGGCTTAGTTCAGGATCACTTATAAGCATGCAATGTACTCTAGAGCTTACTTATCTCTACACAAACCAGCCACAGGTAAAAGGTTTTTAAAATATTTAATAATAAATACTTAAAACACAAGACAATACTACTACACCACAGTGCTATTCAAGAGTTCAGAGATACACAGAAACTTAAAATAATTCGGTAGTACAGTTCTGACATAACAGAAAAACACTTAGTCTAACTTCCTTCTAATTTCCTAGCTATTGCTACAAGAAAATGTACATCTGAAATAACTTACTTAAGACACAGGCAGATTGCTGATGAGATAGATATCAAGACAAAAATTCTCAATAATCTCTGGTTCTCACTGTTTAAATAGAAACTGCAGTTCTGATAAAACATTACATCATTTGTTTACACTTTCCTGGCTCCCAGGCTGACAAAGACACTGCATTTACATTCTTTTATACTTAGAGCAATAAAGGACATTCTACATGTACATTCTGGTCATTAACTTTAGCCTTAAAACAATAGGCAGGATGCTTACTCCAGAATTATCGACTCCAAATTCTAACTTCAAAGCAACAAACATAAAGTAATTTTAATTTCAAAGGACCAATAAGAAATGATTGACTTAGTTTTCCTTACAGCAGATGGCAATGTTGCCACTTTGTTGAAACAGCATTTTTTTGCATTTAAGACACAAGCCTGTATTTTACATTTATATTTACAAATGCCAGAATTATGTATCAAATTCTATTTGACTAGGCTGGCAGCCTTCCCCCTTCTCTACCAGTCTTCACATTTCTTCACCCATCTCTACCCAATCTTCACATCTCTCTCCCCCTGGAGAACACAAGCTAGTTTTTCAAGTGCCCCTTGAGAAATGCCGCTTGAGAGGGTTAGGTTTATCTGAGGGTATCTCACCCCATTCCCTGTCTTGAGAGCCCATCTGCATTGGCATTGCTACTCCCACTGCAGTGCTGCACTGACATATCATATGCTTGCAACCCCAGGCTCCATCTTAGCATCTTTGCATTTTGCTGACTGGCTCTGTTTAACCATGTTAAAGGGTTGTGATCTGTCATAACAGTGAATTTCCTTCCATACAGATAAGGCTGAAGTTTCTGCAGTGCCCACACTATGGCTAGACATTCCTTTTCTACAGCTCCATAGCATTCCTCCCTGGGTTAGAGCCTATGACTGAGATAAACCACTGGGTGTTCTTCCCCCTCTGAAGAAATCTGGCTAGGTACAGCCCCCACCCCATAATTCAAAGCATCCACTTGCACAACACATTTTTTGCTGTAATCTGGACTGGCTAACACAGGGTTCCTCCCAAAGCTTCTTTAAGCTTCTGAAATGCCTGCACACATGCTGGGGTCCACACTACCTTATCTGGCCTGTTCGTCCTTGTCAGGTCTGTGAGGGGAGCAGCTATGGTACTATAACTAGGGACGAACTTTCTGTAGTACCCTGCTGTCCCTAAAAATGCCCTCACCTGCTTTTTAGTAACAGGTGCAGGCCATGCCTGAATGGCTTCCACTTTGGCAGGTTCTGGCCTTATCTCCCCACTCCCCACTCTATGTCCTAGGTAGGAGACCTCCACCATACCCACCTGACATTTGCTCAGCTTAATGGTCAACCCTGCCCTCTGTAGTCTGCCCAGTACCTCCCTGACATGCTGAAGGTGCTCTGTCCAGGAATGGCTGTAGATGGCAATACCATCTAGGTAAGCAAGGGAAAACCCTCCTGCTCCTGCTAGGATATTATCTACCAGCCTCTGGAAAGTCGCTGGGGCATTCTTCATCCCAAAGGACATCTTTGTGAATTCTTACAAGCCAAAAGGTGTCACAAAGGCTGACTTATTTCTAGCACTGGGAGTCAATGGCACCTGCCAGTAACCCTTGGTAAGATCAATGGTTGTAAGATACTTACCCCCCAGCTGCTCTAGGGCCTCATCTGTCTTAGGCATGGGGTAAGCATCCAACTCTGTGTGACTATTTAATTTCCTGTAATCCACACAGAACCTGGTGCTGCCATCCTTCTTTGGCACCAGCACCACTGGGGAGGCCCAGGGACAGTTGGACTCTTAAATCACCCCTAGTTCCAACATCTCCTGTACCTCCTCCCTCAGAGTCTGTTTGATTCTCTCAGGCACCCTATAAGGGGCCTGCCTAATATGCCTTTGGGGTCCAGTATCCACCTGGTGCTGCACCAGGTGGGTGCACCCTAGTTTCCCAGTGAACATGTCCCCAAACTCCTGCAACACTGCTCAGATTTCTCGAACCTGGATAGCAGATAGCTGCTGGGACATTGCTACCCCTTCCACTGAGGTGTCAGCCCGAGCCTCACTAAGGAGATCAGTCCCCAGATCTCCCTCAGACTCCTCCTGCAATCCACTGTAAAAGTTCAGCCCAAGGGCTTCCCTATCATGGTAAGGTTTCATCATGTTAACATGGCACAATTGGTGCCCCTGCCATCTGCCTAGCACTTTCACTACATAGTTAACATCAATTACCTTTCCTACCACCTTGTAGGGTCCCTCCCAAGCTGCTTGCAGCTTGTTGTATCTGACAGGAATGAGAACCATTACCTGCTGCCCCACAGCATACTTTCTAGCTCAAGCATTCCTGTCATACCACACCTTTTCCTGTTGTTGGGCTTCTGCCAGGTTCTCCGGGCCAAGCCCATGAGTTCCCTGAGCCTTGTCTTGAGATTTAGGATGTATGCCACAACAGACTCTCAGTGAGACTCGCACTCACCTTCCCACTCATCTCAAATTAAATCTAGAGGTCCCCTCACCCTATGCTCATACAGCAACTCAAAGGGTGAAAAACCTGTGGATTCCTGGGGAACCTCTCTGTAAGCAAACAACAGATGGAGCAAATATTTTCCCCACTCCCTCTTAAACTGATATGCAAATGCCTGTAGCATGGAGTTGATTGTAGAGTTTAGCCTCTCAACAAGACCATTAGTCTGGGGATGGTAGGGAGTAGTCTTCATGTGCTTCACCCCACAAGACTTCCACAGACAAGCCAGCAGGTCTGACATGAAATCAGCACCTCTGTCAGACAGTATTTTTTTGGGAAACCTACCCTGCTGAAAATCTCTAACAAATCATTTGCCACCTTCTCTGCTTCAATGGAGGACAAAGCCACTGCCTCAGGGTATCGTGTAGCATAATCCACTACTACTAGGATATACTTTTTTCCTGTGGAACTTGGGGTACTCAGAGGACCCACAATACCTATAGCTACCCTCTGAAATGGCTCCTCAATCACAGGAAAAGGCATCAAAGGAGCTCTTACCTTGTCTCCTGCCTTGCCTACCTTTTGGCACTGCTCACAGGTCCTGCAGTACCCTGTTACATCTCTGGAAATTCCAGGCCAATAGAAGTTCTACATAATATGCCTCTTTGTATGTTTTATGCCCATATGACCTGCAAAGGGAATATCATGGGCTATGGTGAGAAGCGCCAGCCGGTAGGCTCTAGGCACTACCAACTGCTGCACTCTCACACCTTCTAGCCCTCCCTCAGGGGTCCACTCTCTGTATAGTAACCCTTTGTCCCAGTATACAGATTACGCCTTTCCTTGAGAATCAGGTGCCTCCCTAGCTACCTGCCTCAGCCCTTGCAATATAGGGTCTGATAGCTGAGCCTGTCTCAACTCTCTCCTTGTAACCCTTCCTAGCTCCCCTTCCACAGGAAGTACGGAATCCTCTGACAGTGGTGCCTCACTGTCAGCCTGGGTACTACTACTCACCTCTACGTTTGAGTTACCCTGTCCAAGGGAACATCAGTACCCACAAGCAGCTGTGGCTCACCTATAGTCTCACTGCTGCAGAGTAGCTCCCTTCCTGAAGTAACCACCTCACCAGTCCTGGCTGCAAGTAGGCAGTCTGTTTTGATCTCCCCCAGGCTACCAGACCCACATGCTTGTCTCCTAGCCAGACGGCGTATAACTGCATAAGTACATGGTACTGCCTCATCCAAATCCTTCCCTCTCAGGACATCTACAGGATGATAGTTTAGTACCCTTGTTGTCCCAAGACAACCTACTATTGCCATTTTGTCTTTACCACTTACTGGCTCCCTCACCTTTGGTTCCCCACCTTGCCTCCATGGACACCTGTATGCCACATGGCCCCACTGGTTGCATTCAAAACATTTAACCCTAGCTCCTGGATGTGTACCTGGACTAGTGGCTTCCCCTGCTTCTGGCTTCCCCTGCTACTGGCAGATTCTGTTGTGGCAGTCTGTGCTGCCCACCATGGGTTCCTTTAGACCCATGAGCAGTACTGGGGGTCCCTTTCCTGTGCAGGGCTGTACTGTTTGCTAGGTATAGGTCTCCCTTCTTTCCCAACCCATCTGAAGTAGCACATTGTCTATCAGCTAACCAGATCCTCATGTCCTCAGGGCTTAAGGGCTTGTTCCCTCACCAAAAGGTCTGCCAGCCCTTCAAAAGTGGTGACCTGACATCCACTCACCCAGCTATAAAAATAAGTGCTCAGTTCAGCAACATATTCTCACATACTTTCATCTGCCTTGCATCTATGCTCACAAAACTTTTTCAAATATACATTTCAGGTGGTAGCTTAAAACATTCTAAAAGACATTTATAGCAGTATAATCAAAACAGAGTCAGGCATTTTTGATAAAAAAATGTACAGCTTTCCCATTGAGTAAGGGGGTCTGGAACCATACCCAAAGCCTTTGCTCAACACTATACAGTTTGCATACCCTCTCAAACATATGAATGAAACTATCAAAATCATCCCCCTCTTTAAATTGCTGAAGAAATTTACTGACCTCTTGTGCTTCTGGGGTCCAGTTACTCCCTTCCCCATTACCTCCATGACTCTGGTGAAGAGTCAGCATTTCCTCTCATGCCTCCTCTGATGCTCCTTTTCTTCGGCTTCTACGTCCAAATGCCTGGCCTCCAACTCAAGCCTTTTTAGCTCCAGTTGGATTTTTAAGTCCACTGCAGAAAGTTTGAGCTGTCCATTCTCCGAGGATTTTGTATATCCACTGCCAGTCTAATTGTCATTCGCAGAAAGGTTGAGCTGTCCATTGTCCGAGGATATTGTATCTCCACTGCCAGTCTGATTGTCCTCCTGGATGCTGTTTTCTGATGCAGCTGTAAACCAAGGCTGCAATCAGGTCTGCCTTAGTCAGGTTTCCATGCACCAGTCCCCTGGCCTGGCACATCTCCACATACTGGCTCCTTGTCAGCTTTCCATACTCCTCTGCATACATGCTGACTGCTCACCCTAACTAACTGAGCTAACAAAAGAAATAAAACAATTGTGATCAGAACTCTGAGTATTCACTGCATGGCTGTTTTAGAGTACAAAACACCTTCAGAGATCACTGTACATAAGCTACAGGATTAACTCTACCCACACCACTACAAGCCAATTAGTATTTGCCAACTAATTAATATGTGATGTGGATATCCACCGCAACCACAAATGTGAAGTGGATCTCACAACTGCTACCACATGTGACACCCGTGTCCTGGCCCAGCAATCAAGGAGCCTCAATCCTCACCAATAACACCAGAGAGGGCATCTCATATAAGAGGAATGAATAACAAATACACACAGTAAAATACAATTTCCCTTTAGTGCATATAGAGATCACAGTCAGTCTGGGGCTGGTTGCTCCCTTGCTCCCCAGGTCCCCAGTAAGACTCCCCACTGGCACAGCTATAGGGTCCAGATCTAAGCCTAGTTGGAAAGCTAACCTCCAGTACCTTTTCTGTCCAACCAGTGCTTCATGTCCCTACCAAGTAGCTGACACACACACACACACACACTTTGAGATAAGTATTTATACTACTTCACAGACACTCCTGGGAAAGGCTGACACAGATTCTCCAGTTGTGCCCCTTTACCCAGACTATATGGTAGTAATCACTGCCACCACCAACTAATAATTATCTGCTACCCAAAGGCCCTTAAAAGGGTGTCCAATTATTACTGTGCAATATTATTATCCAATTGGTAAATGTAACTAACCATTCTTAAGGCCTATTAGAGTGGCTTAGTTCAGGATCACTTATAAGCATGCAATGCACTCTAGAGCTTACTTATTGCTACACAAACCAGCCACAGGTAAAAGGTTTTTAAAATATTTAATAATGTTGTTGTTGTTGTTGTGTCTTTCAGCTTTTCCTGGTTAGGGGTCGCCACAGCGTTACTCCGGTCTGCTAATGATTGGCAGTAGATTTTTACGTGCCAAGTTGCCAGCCCTGACGCACAACCTTCAATGAAGGTACGCCCATTCACACATGTCTTCACACAGCAGACGGTTTAGCTGAGAATCGAACAGGACAACGTCTTACTGTGAGGCGACAACGCTATCACAGCACAGTTCAGAGATCACACATAAACTTAAAATAATTCAGTAGTACAGTTCTGACATAACAGAAAAACACTTAGTCTAACTTTCTTCTAATTTCCTAGCTATTACTACAAGAAAACATACTTCTGAAATAACTTACTTAAGACACAGGCAGAGTGCTGATGAGTGGGATATCAAGACAAAAATGCTCAATAATCTCTGGTTCTCACAGTTTAAATTGAAACTTCAGTTCTGATAAAACATTACATCATTTGTTTACACTTTCCTGGTTCCCAGGCTGACACTGAAACTGCATTTACATTCTTTTACACTTACGCAATAAAGGACATTCCACATATAAATTCTGGACATTTAACTTTAGCCTTAAATCAATAGGCAGAATGCCTACTCCAGACTCATCAACTTCAAATTTTAACTTCAAAGGAACAGACATAAAGTAATTTTAATTTCAAAGGACCAATAATAAATGCTTGACTTAGTTTTCCTTACAGCAGATGGCAATGTTGCCACATTGTTGAAACAGCATTTCTTTACATTTAAGACAAAAGCCTGTATTTTACATTTATATTCACAAATGCCAGAATTACGTATCAATTTCTATTTGACTAGGACTGCAGCCTTCCCCCTTCTCTACCAGTCTTCACATTTCTTCACCCATCTCTACCCAGTCTTCACATAGTTAGTCTGTACAAGGGTGGCCATACCAGGGACCATGACAACTATAGACCTATATATATATACCTCAGCATCATTTACAAGGTAATGGAATGTGTCATCATGGACATCATAAACAGGGACATGAGGACTCTACAGTTCCTAGATGTTAACCAGTTTGAACTTGTAAAATGTAGACCTTGCCTATTAAACTTAGTTCATTTCTTTGAAAGAGCTGCAAAGGCACTACATGAGGATAATATCATGCATCGAAGCTGCATAGATTAAGCTAAGACTTTTGATACTATACTCCATTTTGGCACCATCATCATCAAACTGTTCAAACTCAATATAAATCCCTATGTAACCTACCAGATTGCCAACTGACTCATTGTTAGGCACCATCCTGTTAAATTAACATTTGTACTTTATCCCAGAACTCTGCCATATAAAGGACACCCCCCCAAAAAGGTTTTGTTATTAGAGACCTACATACCATTGTGAATAATTAACTCTCGTTTGATCATCACAGAGACTCAGTTATTAGGAAAGCCTTCTACTTTGTCCAGTTGATTAATAAAGGCATCTCCTCTTGACCAACGGAGGCCATCATTCTCATCTAGTCATCCTTCATCAAGCCCAGACACTGAGCTCTTTGCTATATAACAATGCAAACAACTAATCCGTCTTGAAGAACCCTAGTGGCTCCTCACTAAAAAGTCTCATGTATGAGCTCTTAAGGTACCCAGAATGTCTTAAAGTCCTGTGTCATTCATCTGAATCCTGCAGACTCCTGCATGGTGATCTTCACCTGGCTTATAAAGTCAGTTCTGTCTGATCTACCACATCCATAAAACTGGTATTAAAACAAATACAAGAGCAAAGGACTTACATTTTATTTTGCAACATAAATAGAACATGTTGTCATAACACATACCTGTCTCAGGAAATCCCCACCTCTTGAACAAACTCCCACTTACTATAAACCAAAGCACTTAACTTGCTATCTTCAAATGTAACTTAAGTAATTGCATAATTTTAGTCTAGGCCTATCTCCTATCCCCTATGATCAGGGTGAGCATACGAGCTGGGTATGCCAGTGGGATTACAGGCTAGACATAAAAAAAAGCCTAACTGGTCTATTGCCTTTTACCAACCCAGGAGCTGACATAAGCCACACTGATGATGAACAAGGCACACATTGCAATTGCATTTTTTCTTCAATGAAGTATTAATGCAAAAAATATCAAGAGGATAATTAGTAACAATTGAAAAGAAGGAGTTAAAATTATTTTAATTCATGAAAGAAGCAAAAACGTTAAATATATTTTTGAACACAATTTTGGCAATAGTTTCTTGGACAAGAAACATTATGGCACATGTAAGTATGGATTTTTGTTAAATGTGTTGCTTTATTCATGAGAAGTTCTTTGTTATTGTAGTACATACTTACAGAAGTATTAATATTAAAAAATATTTTAACTGCATTCCACAAGGGTGGCATGCTTATTAGTTTGCACTAGATACAAAGCCTTCTTTGTGGAAAAGCAGTAGAAGGTTCTTGCATTGGATAAATGAGCACATATTACAAATTAAAAACAAGATATCTGCCAGTACCATGTATAGGAATTCTACCATATTTTCAAATTCTAAAATGCTATTTTTTTAGGTCATGCATCAAGTCAATGACAACCCCAAAGAAGGTATTGTAGAATCTGTGTAGGAAAAATAAGATTTTGAATTGCAGATACACTTATATGTGTGTATACCAACTTGTATAAATGATAGCACAAATAGAAAATGTGTTTTATAATTAAGATTGTGTTTGTTTTTATTTTATAATTATAAAAATATTTATTGCATTGGCTGACATCAATCAAGTGATTTTTCAGGTATGCTGTTTAAAAATGGCTACATATGTGGTTTGTACTTTATAGAAGTCTTGTTATATATTTGGAGTCTAAGGTGAACAGTTTTTAATAGAAGTAAGTTTCGATAAGAAATCAGTCATGTAATCATGACATTATATTTGTCTAGCCTAAGAAAAAAAGCAGATAGTTATTTTCTCACTCAGTAACTTCTCTGCCAGATGTTTCATTGTTCACTGAAAAAGTGATGTCAGCTACAAGAGAACACTGCTGTGTTGTGTCAAAAACCATAGACTGAATTAGCTTTCTTTTCTCAGAAAAAAAAACCTCATAGGAAAACATGCTTCACGTTTTGTCCATGCCTCTCTTGGTTCCTGCTGCTGTCAGCTGTCTGCTTATTGGTGATAATCTACGGCTATAGAGCATGGCCACCACTGTTCCTGAATGGAGCTTTTATGCCTTTGTTCATGAAACATACTGTGCAACTGTGAATACCAAACAGGTCAGAGAACCCCGAGCCAGGTCACCACTGCTGAGTTAACTTTACTTGCAACTGCTTTAGTAAAGAATTAAAGAAGTTTTAAGGATCTTAGAGTCTGCAAAGACAGATTTTTTAAACCATATGGTATAACCAAGCAGCACTGGTGAAATAAGCCACATGTATTTCTCATGTGGTCCAGGGAGTTATGAAAAATGTGTCTTGCTCTTTGATTTTTTTTTTTTTTTGTCAATTTACTTTTTTAGGTAATTACAGTTGTGTGTGTGTGTGTGTGTGTGTGTGTGTGTGTGTGTGTGTGTGTGTGTGTGTGTGTGTGTGCGTGTGTGTGTGTGTGCGTGTATGTTTGTGTGTCTGTCTGTCTGTCTGTCTGAGTTTGTGTATTTACATGTGTCTGTGTAACAGTCTTCTGAACACCCCATTTTTGTATACAGAGAATAACACATTGCTCATGGCTGCAAAAAGATTGATCCTTCACTGGAACAAATTGCATAAACGTGTATTTTTAATTACATCACACTGACACCTGAGTAATTAAGGCATTTTTTTAAAATCAAGTGAAGTATAGAATAAAGGCTAATGCTGAGTACTAACAGAAATGTCACAAAAAGACAATATGTATATTTAAAAATAATTACCATGAACAAGTTTAATTGGGAGAACTATTTTACATCAAAATAGTAAAACATAAGGAAATACTGTCATAATTTTAAAAAAACACCTCAATTGACTGTGATGGTCAGCATTCAATAATAATGTGCTTTGCAGAAGTAATGAGGCCTTCTTCCTGTAGTGGAAAGCCCAGGAATATTTCTGTATAGACTGGTACTTCCGCATACTGCTCATCCAGCCAGGCACTATGGATGTGTGACACACATCTGGCACACAAACCATTAATACTCACAAATGTGAACACTGGAGTATAATATATACTTAAAACCATGACTATTGAAATTTGCTTTAAGGCTATTAAACCATTGTCGGAGATGGCCTTTGATTTCCCTGCCCTTCACACACTTGAACTTAACCTTACCCTGTATGTAGATACTTTATTACTTCAAGTAAACAGATGTCCCACAGTCCTACAAATCTCACCTTCTGCAATCCTTCTCTGATGTTCGTCAATGCTCTGAACACAATACACTCCAAATTAACCACATGAAAACACAATATTATGCTTTTTTCTTCTCCTCAGAGCCTTTTGACTTCCTGTCCCTATTATCATAGACAATAACAACAATATTATTTTTTTTTGTAATCAATCACAAATATTTAGATCTAACCCTTGACTCTGTGTTAGGATTTACAAATCACACTAATACTATCACTGATAAAGTCCTCTCACAACTAAAGCTCTGCTATAGAATGAAATATATACTATCTCCTACTTTTTGTAAAAAACAGGACAAGAATGTTCTTCTCTCTTAAGTAAGAATATTGACTTCCTGTACTGTCTTTACACACTGAAAAACTACAAGTAACTGAGAATAAAATTAACAAATTTACCTTCTTGCTGACACCACCAAAACCTTCTAAATTACCTAAACTGTCAAGCCATTACTGAAAGGTCAACTTATCTACATGCACCTTACTATATAAAACTTTGAATGATGGCTACTTTCCCCCTTTAAAAAAAAAACCTCTCAGTCAGGGAACAGTTTTATTCCCTAAGGAATTCCCAGGAAAACTTAATATCATTCCACCATCCACCATTTAAAACAGACATTGATAAAAGAACCTTCTCAAGACCAGGCCCAGCTCCCTGGCACAGACTACCAGCTGAAACAAGGCATTAAGATACGCTTACCAAATTTAAGAAGATCCTTTCTGGGCACTCTTCAGGGAAATTGCTTGTAAATGCCTTAGGGATAGTGGATAAACACTTTAAAAAGCTTAACATTCTAAAAATACTTACAGTCTCTCGATTGCTTTCCTTTGCCGTGTATCTCTTCTTATTACTATGTTCTTTTTTTAGCTATATGCCTGTCTCTATGACTATTTGTTTCTTACATGCTTCCACTTGAGGTTTTCTCAAGGAAATTCCATTTTAAACCTTTAAGAGGCAATTCCATGTAGCCAATCTGTATAGCAACCCACATAAACTACTAAAAATCCTAATATAAACCTGCTATTTTATTAGACATGTGCAAGAGCTGTATAACACTCTTCTTTATAAGAATTGTATAACTGTACATGAGCTTTCTAAAATTTTGAAACTATGTATATTTAACAATCTATCTTGTTTGAGGTGTATAGCTTCAGTTTGCTTGCATTGCTTATTGTTTCTGAGTCCATGTCACAGTTGAAAAGGGTACTTGGACTAGTCTACCAAGACTGAGTGCTTTCATAGAAAAATATACTTCATCAGAATCTCACAATATACAATACTCTGGCAATATACCATCTCCTTGAAAATGTTCAGTCTGGTACATTTGTTTGAGTTTTAATGAATGGGGAGGGAGCAGTACAGGTGTTAGACAGGTAGTATCACCTTTACTTCTGCTGTACTGGTATAAGGCAGAAGAAGAGTACCATGTGAGCTACCAGCAGGGATGACCACAGCTGTCATACAGATGTTGGTATTTTTAATATAATGCCTATGTCAGAATTGTACCCCAGCACTTTATACTCCATTACTGACAGTTGTGTCAGACCAATGCACAATTCATTCATTGTTGCTATTACTCATGGCCTTACTGATGCCAAAAGATTACATTTTACTGTCACAGAAAAGAGTGGCTCACAGACGGTCTCCTTCTGTGTGCCCATAAAGACTCAACAGTGAGATAGAAAAGGTATATATCATGGTAGAGAAGTAAAGTTGTTAGAAAGAAATAGTGCCAAACGTGGAAGTGCAGAGTATTACCTGGAAACATAAGTAACTGGCACATCGAACCTCTCAATAATAGCAGTGATACGAGTAAGATATTCAGGAATACAGGGCACAAAGAGCTGTGGACCATTTCTACCCATTGTTTGTGTTATCACTATGTATCACCATGGTGATACAGCACTACATTAGCATCAGAGTGAGTCACATATATAAGACAAATGCTCAGATATATTATTAATATCCGTGGCTTGGCCGTGACTAGTGAGAGAGTATTTCACCAGTAGTCCATTCTGTCTCTTTATTAGTCCACTGCTGTATGAGAAAATGAATCCAGAATACTACATTATTCCATCAGGGGAATAGAACGTCTATTGGACAAATAGTGTACTCCATAATTATGACACCATCATGCATTAGCTTGGTGCCAGAGGACTATTTACTACTAATAGAAAATACAGAGATGACAGATCAAAGCTTTGATCTGCATAAGTGGTATCACTATTAAAAAATGTACTGTAGGAGAACAAGTACAGCATGTCATAGATAGAAGGTGTCACCTTATTTATGGTTCCTCGTTTGTGTTTACCTAGTTGGTTCACCTTCTTGTTTATTGTGGTCACCTTATTTATCACAAACTGTCTATTATATGGCCAGTCAAGTGCAACTTGGAAAAATAACACTCCCACTTGTCACAATAGATAAAGAAAAATGAGCAACAAAATACATACATACAATATCTCATACCATATCTATCAACTGTACAGATTTTGCTTCATATTTTTGACTCATTTTTCATAAAATTGTGGTTTTCTAGCAAGTCATTGGTCAATCTTTGAAGTCAGAAAATATAGACAGAAATGTGGGTTTCAGACTTCATACCCCTCAGAAAAGTCATGCTAATGAAAAACCTGATGTTCTATCTACTTTCTATGTTTGTTAAGAGCAATATGTAAAAAGTATCCCTCCATTGTTTATAGCTTTGTCCAGATTTCTTACTCTAAGAGGTTGAGAGGAATGTCTCATACCAATGTGTTACTGTAGCTGTGAATCCAGTTTCTGTGCTCCAAGCAGGTGCCTGTAATCCTTACATCATAAATGTTGAATGCAAACATAGTAGTGACTGCCCATTTAATTTCTGAAAACAGTTTAACAGTATAGCCTGTTCATTTCACAGCACTGTAGATATCCCATGTATTCATTTTCAGGTGCTGGCAAACATCTACACTCATGATGTGTACCCATATATTGTCTAATATATTTATTTTATGTATAGGAAACAATTGTTTTCATTCTATTCCTGTGCAACCTCATATTCTCATTTATTGAAAACACATCTATTGCAAGTTTTGCTTCAGTGACCCTGTACTACAGAATGGTCCTATGAGCAAATCAATGCTTCTGTTTCATGAATGCTTAGCAATTTTTATGCACACAGTACTTTGAGATGTCTTCTTTGCACGTGTATTTTTGTTTTGACATTGACCCATTCTTCACACGTTTCAGAAATGCAGACAACTGTGGGTACAAATTATATATGCGTTAGCTATTCTGCATTCCAGGGGAAACAAAAGCTACATTTCTAAATATTTTCATGCAATTGTAGCCTTGTTTTAGTGGCTGTTCTCTAGGTATCGATACTATCAGTGTTCCTTCCGATGCACAGCTTCCATGACTGGACGTAATGCTTCAAAATAAACCAATCAGAAGAATAATACAATGAAAATGAATTTTCTGTGGTATGGCTGAAGATACAGTTTATCGGTTCACTAGTTTAGGTATCAAGCTTGCAGCCTCATGGCCTTTGAAAAGCCAACTGGCTGTAATTCTATGTGTGTACACTTTCTTGCCCATTCTAATGAATATTAATGATAACTTTGTAGTGAGTGGCAAATTACTTGACAATTTGCAATGCATGCATCTCAGCTTTTTCTGTTACTTATATACTTATTAACAGTTTACAAGATATTGTATTTGCTCTGTCTGCTCTAGGTCTTCAGATTAGGACTTCAGTTGATGGCTCCTCCATCTGCCTTAATTAGCCCATTTGTTTTGGGTTGACAAGAATTGGGCACTCCCAGGCTAGGACAGAGCACTATAATCCAATCATTTTTGTCTGGGAATCACAGTCAGCCCTCTGTTCCCCTTTGACAATCAGGTGGTAGAAAGCAGGCCAGCTTGCTAGTCCTGTTGAGCAGCCTATGCTGTCCTCATGAGACCCTCCCCTCCCCCCTCAACAGCTCATCCAAGCTCCACTATTGCGATCTCCAGTGGGGAAGCATGCAGAATGCAAATGTACTTAGGCAAAATGGGCTAGCTAGGAGTGGACTACACACAGTGTAACACCTACTGCTCCTGTTAGGTGTCCCTCATGTGGCAAGCCAGAAATGCCACTGTCCCAAGAGAATGGAATGACCCAGTAATGGCAACTCATTACCATCTTTCCAACCTGATCACCCATTTCATACAGGCACCCAAGTCAGTAATTAAACCCCAGTCACCAAGGCCATAATCAGAGTTTTACCCTTCTACAGCATAAAGCTGGCTGAGAGTTATCTTTGCATGTTAAGCAAAGATCCACTGCCATGCACCTGTGGGATACAGA
Organism: Protopterus annectens; assembly: GCF_019279795.1. Taxonomy (NCBI): domain Eukaryota; kingdom Metazoa; phylum Chordata; order Ceratodontiformes; family Protopteridae; genus Protopterus; species Protopterus annectens. The sequence continues at coordinate 211,906,324 of NC_056744.1, read as the reverse complement.
AAACAAAAATAATTGCTGAAGACACTCTGAATTGTAGATTCTCAAGCATGCCAAATTATTGTTATTATTTAATTTGGATTATTGAATGCAAAAATATATCTAATTACTAGCTGAATCAGTTAAATGTATATTGGAACAATGGCTTTCACTGAGAATGCCACTTAGTATCATGTGCTACATACAAAGATTTTTCTAACTTCATTCGTTACATACTAAACAACTTTAACTTACTGTGCAAAGTGAGCTCAAATTTTTTGATCTCACTGGCACTTTTACAGAATGACCATGAAATTTGTATTTAAAATCTCTTTTCTGTAAATCAGACAACACTGGTGAATCTGTTGCTGATGAACTTATTCGGTGTTGTATACTTTTTGTAGCATTACAATCAGTAATATGAAAATCTGCAGGGCTTGCTTCTCAATATGTCTTTGAGAAAATGGATTTATTTCACTATAATTATCCTTTTCATAGTCTAGAAAGGTGGGTCATTTTCCATTTTGTGAGTTCTAGTTCACAGGTTAGACGTTATTGCATCATAGTCAGTGCCAGACAGAGAAGGTCAGATTGTAAGGGGTAAACAGCTGAAGGTATATTTCATAGGTTGGTACTAGACTACCAGCCCTTGAGCCTATACAAGCCTAGCCATAACAATTCCCTGGTTATTTCTTCCCACAATATTTACTTCCCTGTACCCCTGAAATAAACATCCCTTCAAGGTCTTGAACTCAGGACCCTGTACACTACAGTCACAGCAGTTAACCAGTAAGCCATCACAGCTATTTGACATTAGGTTGTCTTGGATGTTATTTCCTGTAATCAGCCTCTGAAAAATCAAGTATTAAGTTAATTTGATTTAGTACTAGTGTGGTAGATATGATAGTTGATGTTTGTGTGTCCAAAACCTCATATACGAATATCAGTATTTTCAGAATTTGTTTGTGGGAGCACAGTGAAGAGATTTTCATGCTCTGAACTGAAATAGATGTCAATCCATAATACCCTAGGATGGTCATTTTAGCATTTTCTGCTTTCAAGACTGTTTTTTTTATAAGTCTAACTTTGTATCATACACAACCTATTCCACTCGGCTTGAAACAATGTAAGGAGGGGAGCTAAGACATTTCTAGTATACAATTAATATATTTAAAGATTTCTGCTACAGTATAGATATCAACATTCTTCACACACAGAAACATCTCAAGACAATCCACTTTTTATTTAACGTTCACATATAATCAAAGCTACCTTCATATTTTTTTTTTGTGTGTACTTTATTTATTTATTCATATTTGTTAACCAGGATAGAGCACTGATTACAAAAGACCAATTTCATTCTCAGCCCCAGAGACTGTTAAAGGCTGACCATTTCAGAGATAGATTGCTAGGGATGCAATATATGTATAATTACACAATTGTTGAGAATATACAAGAACTGTACTTAGTAAAAGAGATAAACATGCATGTATGCAATTTCTGCAGAGTTTTAAAATCCATGTGAGTAGATTTATAAACCATGTATTGCATTGTTACACACAGTTGCATACAAATTAATATATCTTTTAGTAGAGGGTTATATAGATGACTGGCATTGCTTACAATACAAACTTAGTTTGAAGTATTTTATCAGTGTATTAGTATGAAAAGACTTTTAAGTGCAGCAAGATTTAAGTATGGCAGGGTTAAACCAGAGAGAATAGAGAAGTGTCAGTAACTGGGAGTTTATGGCTTCATTTGATTTGGTTAAGTTTGATCTGATGAATATACTTTCAACACAGCACTTGGAAAGAGTGGAGCTCTTACAAAGACACTACAGGGACAGAAAGTGCCTTTTAATGCCATTATTCCACAGGGCAAATCAATTTATTGACACATCTCATGCAGACCAAAAGCCCTAAATCTACCATTTATGTCATATAGTCCACAACTATAAACTGAAGGACATGATTTTGGTTCGGACCACATTCTGTTACAGTCCAATGTCATCAGTGACCACTACTTTCTTGGTGTTGCCTATTTACCTACTTTGACCCTCCCATCCATTCCTGTTATTTTGACTGCATGAACAATTGAAACACACAGGCTAGTATCCTAATTCTAGATACTCTTCAGTCCTAACATCCTACTGGATATTGGCAATAGTCTGCAATATATAAACATACATATTTTAATTTCTTTCACCATACAAACATGGGATGGTAGTAGGAGAATGAAAATGTTTGATTTTCCTTTATTATTTCCATGATTTTTCAAAAAAGGAGCTTCATACCAAGTCCAGTGGGTGCTAAATGCTTACTTTCAACAATAAATGATAAATCTATAGATAAGAGCTAACATTACATGGCAAGTTTTCTCAATCCCTTGGTTTTATAACAACTATGCCCATAGCATGTTGCTTATTAGGGTTATAATTTGGTACCTTTGGATAATTAAAACACACTGACTAAACATGCTTTGTAGGGAAGGCAAAGGATGGAAAATCAAGAAGATGCAAGTGCTTAAGTATAGCTATGGTGGAGTTTCACTTTTCATTCAATATTTCTTTGTTGAATGTGTTTTTTTTTTTATTTTAATGTCGTTAAAGCAGCAGTGGTGTGCTTTAAGAATTGTCATTATGTTGCTTTTTCCCCCCTCAAATATTGCATGTGTTATCTACTCCTAGCAAAGTTCTTGCTAATTGGACTGATGGCTGGAGTACTCTGGGATTCAAAACAAAAAAAAAGAGGCTGTCAGAGTATGACCTTTAATTTTACAAGGAGGTGATTTCCATATCCACTGTGCAAAGATTGTACATCTATGTAATGTGATAATCATCATCAGATTTCATGTTTCGTGGCACACAATGTGTCCTTTGGAGATGATATGAATGAAAACAACATTTCAAAATGTATTCCTATTCATGTGTCGAAGTAAACCTATTCACTTCATTACAAACAGTCAAGTACTAAGAGCAATGGCATTGTAGAATCTCTTGCATGCAAGAAAACATCTTTTCATCTTTTGCTGTTTTTGTTATAAAAACTGAATTTTTAAATAATGCATTAAAGTAAAGTTTTCTATGAAAATAAGTATAATTAATCAAAATGAACTTTTGATATTTGATTCTGGTGTTACCATTTTTTTTCTTTTGTTGAAGTTACATATAACATATTTCCAAACTTTAGTTTTATAAATTTTTTTTATGCTCAAAAGAATAATGTTAGGATTGTCTATATAATGATTCATCACTTAGGTCTTGATCCAGGCTGAATAAGCTGAAAGTAGAAACCAGCTCAAATACAGAGGGGAGATTGCTAAGTGTTAACACAGTAGTATAGGGGTAGCATATGCTCATTTACTTTTAAACTTTCATGGACTTCTCATGTAATCCTTAATGCATGCCATTCAGTGGCTTAATGTAGTATATCTTTTGGAGATGCAAATATTGTGCAATAAGTTTACACTTTCAGCTTGACTCGCTTTGAAAGATCACAAATATACTATAATAGTTTTATTATTTGATCTAAAGTACTGCTGCTTCTTCTGATGATGCAGCTAGAGTGTTTACTTGTCTTTTACAGCTATAGAATAGTCTAAGCATTTAGGAGGACATTTGTTTTATGCTACATTTTTTATGAATTACCATAGATTTTTCTTTGGATGACATAGGAATTCTTCCAAGCATGCCACTTCTAAAATATCACACTGATGGTTTCTAGTCTACCAGAAACATTCTAATGGTTTGCTAATGTTTTTCAGATGAGCATTTTTGCAACGTATATTGGTCTTATGATGATCACCATCAGATTTCATGTTACGTGATCATGTTTTATCCATAAAGGAAATTATTGTGTGGAGTAAAACATATTCCAGAGGAAACTGTTAACTTGACAAAAATGGGTGTTAAAAATCCCAGTTCACTGCAAGCACTAGAACATAATTTGTTATCAGCATTCTAAAAACCAATCTGATTCCATGGTCTTCTGATAACCTAGATGCCCATCTAGGATGAAGGAAGCTCAGTACTGCTGCCTGGTTAAGTGACTTGTTTAGAGTCAATAAACAAGCAAACAAAAACCGAGGAACTCAAGCCCAGGACTAAAGGCTGATGCTTTTTAGTACTTACTAGCATTAATCCGCTGTACTAAATTGTCTCATACATATGAGGTGTAACTGGTTATTTTTGTTTCCCAGTACAGTTTATCTATGAAGAGGGTTAGCAGATGGCATGGAACATTAAATGGCTCCATGTAGTGGCTGGAACATAGCTGAGCTGCATGTTCTGGTGGTTGAGGTCTTCCAGAGAAAACAGTTTACAGATTATGATAGTGCTCAGAATACTCATTGATGTGTACAGTTGGAATGTATCAAATTGTTTTAATACATTATAACACAAACAACTTAGCTAAAATAACTGTAACAATTTTCTTCTTTCTTTTTTTTTTCTTTTGTCAGCTTAGTGTGCTTTTTGTGGTGTAACCCCACCCCTGTGCCTTTCATGGGGTGCCTGCCAAACCATCTAATGCATTAACTCTGGTCACTTACAACCCCCCCCCCCAAAAAAAAAAAAATTACCTGCTTCCAAAATATAATTGTAGGCATTTCCCTTCAACAAATATGAAGTTACACTGAAAGTGAATAAAAGAAGGCTACAACTGAAATTATAAGGACCGCAGCTTCACTTTTTGGAAGAGCAACATTGAAAGTGTAAATACAGGGAATGTATTATAAGTCCAAGCTGTAATACTTTACCAGTGATCTTACAATTCATATATATAGAAATAGATGGGGTGTGGAGAATATCACCCCCTATACTGGGGGTGCAGGTCAGGTACCCCCTGTAAAAAAGTATTTAATGAAATTAGTGTATGTTTCAAGATTTCCTGAATTACTTTAGCAACTGCACTTTATTTTACATAGATGTTGGACTTATGGGTCTCACACCTCTGTTATAGGGCCAATAAAAGAAATGAGTAAAAGGAAAGACTTCTCTTTGTTTTTATGAAACTAAAAACAAAAATTAACAAAATCTACTAACCTACTATAAAATTAAAATCGGAATATAAGCCCTATCTAAGCACTATACAAAACTGGAATCAAAGTTAACTTGACAAAATTGGGTCTTGAAAATCCCACTTCATTTCAAATGCATTGAGTTAAATGGTCATTGATGGAATTACATGACTCTCCATGAATTACTAACCTAATGCTCAGCAGTCTGTAGTGGAATTTACATTGCATAGCTTAGTGGCCATATTTCAACAGAAATGAGAAAAGAAACGATTGTCTTCTGCTTTTGCACATCTGCTTTTTTTTTTGCATTAAACACAGCTAATCAGCTGATCTTTTTAGAACAAACTACCCTAGCACTCCTTATCTACCAGCTCCCAGATGGTGCGTTTATTAAAATTCCTGTTTAGCAGTAAAAGTACAGTATCTGATGATGGCAAGACAGAAAGCATTATGTCATCATAGAGAATGAATGATAACCAACCGGTAATTAAGAGGAAAACTCGTGAAAACTACTGAAATTCATCATGCTGGCAAGAAAAGGAATTATTAAAGCCAGATTACTAAAAAGTAGAAACAAGTGGCATGCATTTCAAAGTAATTGCTACAAATAAACCCAGAACAGTAATAAAACATTTTAAAATACTTAAGGTACAGAATTTAGAGCTGATATGACTGGTCTAGTCAGTGGTTGTGGTACAGCAGGTTTCCTGGAGGCATTCTAGAGAATGTGAAAAATTCCAAGATTTTTGTCTCATATTTTTGGTCTGTTCCCCATAAAATGTGTGGTTTTCTATCAAATCATTGCGGATTGAAATCACAAAACAATGACATCCATTTGAGTTTCAAAACTCCACATCCTTCAGAAAACGTATGTTAATGCAAATATTGCTCTTTGTAATAAAACTGAGAAAGGAATAACGGTATTGAGAACAAGGAATTAGAGGGGGAAAGTTAACAGAATATGAAGTGGACAAGAATTCATTTGGACTGCAGGCTAGATATCGTCTTCCCTATCAAAGACTGATATCAGAGTTTGAGCAAAAAAAGGGAATAAGGGATAGCAGTGGTAGAGCTTTTAGTAGAATCTAAAAGAGCAGCCTGCTGTTTAAAAAGGGATAATTAGTAGGCATATAAAATATTGCATTATAACTATAGGACTCAGTCAGAGAAGGTTAGAAAGGATTGGGAAGAGAGACTGGATACACAATTCACAATGAAGCAATGGGAGGATATATGTATGGCTCCCAAATATGCAACAAACTCTAGAAGACTGAGGTTCTTTGCTTGGAAATGCTTGCATAGGTATTTTTATATCCCAAGCAGACTCCAAAGAATTTTTCCTCAGGTAGACTGCAAATGTTGGAGGCGTGATGTGGAAGAAGGAGGTAAATGAGAACATATTTTCTGGAGTGCAAAGAGCTGGCAGACATTAAAAATTCCCTGCAGACAACTCTGTCAAAATTACTGAGTGAGCAAACTGATTTAACTAAGGAAATGATTCTTTGAACTGTCATACAGAATCAGAATTCCCTGGACATATTAAGGTCTTGCTGAGTTTAATTCCTGGTGGCTGCCAAAAAAGCACTTACTAGAGAGTGGAAATCAAAGTCTAAACTAACCATACTAGAAGCAGTGAATATAGTCACAGAGATAAAAGTACTAGAAATGGAATCTTTAGAAAAGCGAAGAAGCACACTTTTGGAGGAGGAATGAAGTTTAAGGAAAGGCGGCACCACCACATCCTTATCTTATCACACACCTTTCTAAATCTAGACATCCGTGTACTGTATTCCTTCCTTAAACATTACAGGACTTATCCTTGAACATACCTCAGTTCACCTGTTCTTTAAATTTTTTTAACAAGAATTTTGCAGGCATATGATCCTCTCCATCTATATCACATAATCAAAGCTTCAAAACATTGAATCTGATTTGGTCGAGACAGTATCATCGATGTTTTGAAACATTGAATATGTTAAAAAAAAAAAAAAACAAGAAAATAACTTACCTAAACATTTCAAGCAGGGGGACAAGCCCCCCTGCACCTTCCACATGAGGGGCTGCACCCCTTACACCCCCTGCTACTTAAATATGCCAACTCAGAGATTGCACTACAGTGACATAAAGGGAAATCTTCCCTTACGGAGATTTCCATTAAAACGTTCGATGTTTCAAAACGTCGATGATATGGTGCCGACCATATCAGTTTTGAAGTTTTGAAACATTGACGAAGCAATATAGACCCGATCCTCTGCCAGTATAGATATTCTAACATCAATTTTTTATTCTTAGTAAAACAATAAAGATTGCTCTTCATTTCTTTTACTCTGTATTATACCATCTCCTAGAATATTACCAAATCTGCTTTAAACTAAGGTTGCACCACTGTGTAGATCACAAAGAGATTTAGCCTAAACCTGCACTGTTATAATGAGGTCAGTTAAAAGTATTACCAGAACTTTTGGCAGTTTACTACAAGCAGTCTCACCAAAGCTTATTAATTTAATCAAATTACTGTTGTTGTTGTATACAAATACTCTTCTTTGCTTAACCGCCAGCTGTGTGACTTTTTTTATTCTCTTTCCTGGAGTTGCATGTTTCAAAGATGCAAAGAACCTGTCTGTTTCATATTGAGGGCATATCAGCAAATTATTAATCAGTAAATGCAAACTAGATAAAAGTTTTTGAAGGGCAAAGTAGACCATTGATTTTATATAATATTTCACCAAAAGCTTCAAAACAATACATTTTAAACCATAGACATGCATACTTACAATACCAGTGACTAACTCTTTCCAGAAGACAATATAAATCCAAAGTAAGTAGGGGGCTATGCCCCACATATGCCCCAATGTGGGGGTTGTGCCCCTCACACCCCCGACTATATATACTAACTCCAGGATTGCACTACAGTGGGGAAAAGTGCATATACCTTTTACTTGCCTTACAGTACTCTACACAGTGCCAGTAATTCACTTCAGTGAAATGGGATTTGGCGAAATAAGTTTTTAGTACTTTGAGCTTTCAGCGATTTGGTCAGGGTGAATTGAAATTCAGTGAAATGAGCTTTCAATGAAACAAAGTAAACCCATGTGTATATATATATATATATATATATATATATATATATATATATATATATATATATATATATATATATATATTTGTGTGTGTGTGTGTGTGTGTGTGTGTGTGTGTGTGTGTATATATAATGTAAGATGCTAAGATTTTATATGTTTTCCCTGTGGAGCACTGGGTCCCTAAACTACATATGTTATTGCTATTTCCAAGGTTGCACTATAACAGAGTAAAAGAACACTTGATTTTTGAAAACAACTAAGCATTTATTTTACTCTGAGCTAGTATGACCTCAGTGTACTTCTATTTAATTAAGATCCATGCAACATTTGTGTTTTTGCATTATTTTATTTTCTTAAATTTAAAATTTTGTGAGTACCTACAAAAGTCATGTGACATGCCCTGTGCCAGTTTGTAAAGGAATATCTTTTCAGACATTTGTGTTATATATCACTAATAACAAAAATTTTGCATTTAAAGTTGTGTATTACAATTGTGGAAGTAGTACAAGTACATATAAAGGTCACACTAAAGTTTTATTACTTCTTAACAAAATTACACTTCAAAGCATAATAACAACTATAATCATAAAATATGTAATTTATCTGCACCCTAACTTTCAATCAAGTTGGTTATACGTGTGTTATATCTCCTCTGTGCACTTTCAGTAAAATTTATTTAAAGAGTGCAACTTGCTACATCTCTGTACTACCAACGAACTTTAATCATTCACATTATTCTTTTGAATTTCAAATTTGTCAGTTATAGTGATAACAGAAATTTGTTATAATTAATTCAAAATTACAGGATTTATAACTTTGATAGCTATTATTTCAATTGAAGACTTTATGTATTTGTGTGCATATGCTCAGAAAATGTTGCCTTAACTCTAAAACTACTCTCAGTTATAACATTGAGTTTAATGTCTAGCTGTAGTCCTATTATTATAACTCTGACCTAATCTGGAATTAAAACACCAACCCTACGAATTTGTTCCTCCACCTAACTATGGGCCAGATTCATGAATGGCTACACGCATAGCTCTCAACCTTTGATCTCTAAAATGAGGAACACTAGCCCTCATAATGTGGAACAAATGGGCAAATAACAACCTTTAACTAGGAAGGTCATAGGATGGTTAAAATATGCTGGTTTTACTTATAAAGAAGATATGTTAATGAATTAATATGATTAATTTCTATTTACAATGCATTTCACTAAAAAAACTCCTAACACTGAATGTGTGACAGAGTCTTTCAATGTGGAACATTTGAGGAACTTGGAGGAACATGAACTTTTTAAGACCCCAAGAGAGGTATGACACTTAGTGCAGCTATCATATATGCATCACAGTGTGCCGCACACAGAATAGTTTGCTATTTGTTATTCATTAAATGGCTCTACACTTAGTGTGGAGCTTCAAAACAATATTAAATGGCAGAATATGTTAATGAAAGCATAAATAGCTGAATTACATGCTAATTAACTAATTCAATATGGCAGAGCTATTCAGGAAGGTATAAAGTAATTGTGTGCACTTAGTGTAGCCGTTTTCCCTGAAATCTAAAACTTTGGATTACAACCACAATTACACTTACAAAAAATGTTAGGGTTGCTGCTGTCATCATTAACCTTTATATGCAGCAGGCTTTAATGGAAGTGATGCTGCTGCCGCCAGACATCAGACAAGAAAAAGAAGGGTATTTCGGCCTGTTTGACTTATCATGGACTGCATGGAACAAACTGTAAACCAACACTGGGTGGAGAAGGGAAACAGTAGAGGAAATATGCAAACTCTGCAGCCCTCACCTGAGGCTATAGGGAAATTGTGGAGTCCCCATCCCAGTGGGAACAAAGATACATGCACCTTTATGTATACTAGCTACGGTACTTTACAGACACTCACAGAAGATGTATTAAAGGTGTAATATTCTAGAAGTTGATGCAGTGCTACAACTTGCAAGGCAGCAGATCTGTTTGCCATGTACCCCAGAGGAGCGATCAAGAACTATGCAGGACTTTTATGCAATGTCACACTTCCCTGCTGTTTTAGGAGCTATAGATTGTACATACATAGAAATAAAAGCCCTACCCAATGAGCAGAGAAGGAGGTACATTAACAGGAATAGATACGACTCTATAAACTGTCAGGTTATCTGTAATGCCCAAGGGATCATCTGCAATGTCTGTGCAGATAACCCAGACAGTTTCCATGATTCACACAGATGGCACACCTGTGAGCTGTACATGAGGCTTGCTAGGGTTGACTTCTACCAACGCATCTATTGGGGGATGCAGGTTATGCACTGGAACCGTATCTCATAACACTGATGAGAAATCCACACAACACCACTGAGCAAGGATGCAATGCCCACACTCAAACTAGGAATACCATAGACTATGTATTTGTCTTGCTCAAATCAAGTGTTCTGATGTCTAGGCACATCAGAAGGTGCCCTACAAAACCTCTGCTGAAATACTTACAGTGTGTGTCGTGTTGCATAATATAACTGTCAGAAAACAGCTTCCACAAGGTCATCAAGGCCCTGGACCACCTTTCCCAGTACCACAGGCAGGACCAGCAGCTCCAGCAGATACAAATGAGGAGTCTGAGGGAGAACCAACAACCACAGGTGCTTCCAGCAAATGTAGGTGTGCACAATATGGCATGGCTGTAGCTAAAAAGTAAATTATAGCACATACACTCTGACTACCTAAGTGAAAAACTAAGATCCTAAGCACATATAAATATTAAAACTGATGCTTACAAAACTGCACAACCTTTACTTAGCCAAGTAATGGTTGTGTTCTGTTAGTATCAGATGGAGACAGCCCCCAACATCTTGTATCTGCAGTATTAATAAGGTATGGCTGGAAACTGTATAGAAAACAGCAATAGAGTTATATAATTGATTACTGTCATATGCCAAGTTTCATATATATTCACACCTAAACTTGTGGCTCTGTTCTTGTTCACACCCTAACTCTCTCTCTCAGATCTCTAGACTATCAATAACTCATAACACTCCAGCTCTCCTACCTTAATGCAAATAAATCCTATCTATATTTATAACTCTATGCTGTTTTTCTTCTTCTTTATAAATTGAATTTCTATATTGCTGTATATATAAATGCAACCTGTTTATTACTGTATAACAATTGTTTGTGTCTTTCAGCTTTTCCCGGTTAGGGGTTGCCAAAGCAGAACTCCGGTCTGTTAATGATTGGCAGTAGAGTTTTACGTGCTGGCTTGCCAGGCCTAATGCACAACCTTCGACGAAGGAATGCCCATTCATGCATGTAGCCACATAGAAGATGCTCTAACTGAGAATCGAACGGGCAACGTCTAACTGTAAGGTGACAACGCTACCGCAGCACCACTACATTGCTGTATAACAATCCTACAGAAATTAAGTTGCATTAGCCTGTGTTTTAATTGTACTACTCATTGGATGATTCTAAAACTCCAAAATTATTTGTAATTTAGTGTAATATTTTTGTAACTCTAATGGATCTTTTTTTTCCGGACCTCCACTGTAAATTGGCCTGAGTACTCAGTCAGGCCATCCCGGTAAACGAAAGGCAATAAATAAGTAAATAAATATGTCCCTAAGGTGGAACATGCCGCAGGTATACAGTAATGCTAGTAATAGCTTATAAGTGGGGTTTGCAATATACAACTATGGAGTTTTCCCAATATTATGTATGAAGCATTTCAGTTGACCTCTGTGTATAAGCCAGTGGTCAGGTTATTGGTAGCATCATTTGCGCAAGTATAATTTACAGTGTAATTATTTGGTTATAGTCTGATGAATCCTTGATCTGAATATTTATACAGTGTTTCACGTTTGTCTGCCTTCCAAAAGTTGTACTAGGTTTGGTTGTTATAGTTCCATTGTATGTGTGCCTCATTCTTTAACAAGTGCTATATCAGGTATATTCTCTTCTTTTTTGTTAATGTTGTCCCTCCATTCCAGTACTATTGCTTCTGCAATTTTTTTCTTGCACTGAATGCTCACTGTCTGTTACTGGTTCACACTTCCTACATGTACTATGACAATTCACATATGTGCACCACTTTTTTATGCGCTGTAAGCACTGTAGTCCTACTTTATTGAAGGGAAGTGGCTTGGTGGCATGACCAGTGTTTACAAGGATCTTATACTTATATAAAAAGGGATGTTTTCCCATTGCAACACCTGTAGCTCTATTGCTGTTGCTTGCTGGCATTTGCTGATTTGGTGTTTACTTCCAATCCTTCCCATAATCCCTTCACTAGCTGTAGGTTGTACATTGCACCAGTCATTACTGTGAGCACTGCTTGGTTGTGTCATCAGGAAACTAAACTGCAAGGACATTTCCGGTGAAATGTGTGGCTTTGGTAATTGCAGAATGGACTCTACCATATCTTTTGAAACTTCTGTGACTGCCCACATGCAGCTCATATACAAATCTAGGTTTTCTCAGGTTATCAAAATGCAGCATGCTGTGCATATTTGCTTTGCTTTTATAAACACACATTTTGTTATTCGCAAATGGTATTATATCTCAGTCACAACTAAATCAAAATAAGTAAACAAGTCTACTTCTATTTTCACCATGAAAACAGTTCTTGTCAGCCATATTCCGATAATTAGTTACATGATCAAAAATAGAAGTGAATGCCTTTTTATGGATATATAGTAGTTCGGACTATCAGTTGTGGCAGTGAATGTTATGGTTTTGATTTATTGAGATAGTTTGCAAGGATGCTAAATCTTGCTAGTTTATCTCTGAAATGATACAGGGTTGCAGTAATTGTCTGACGACTGAGATTCTGAAAGATTAGTCTAAATTTGGTGTGTCACCAAAATTTTGTGCATTTAGTATAGAAGACTTGCTGGTCTGCCTTTGGGCAGTCTGGTCTGGCACAAGATGTTTTTCTGTTGTTTTTTTTTTTTTTCTGTCTCTTAAAACATTGGAAAGGCAGTTTCACATTGTAATCTAGCACACCATGGAAAAATCATTACAGTTATCATTTTTTTTAAATCTTTGTCAACCAGGTTAGTCTCACTAGGCTAGTGACCTCATTTCAGGGGATACCTAGGGAGGTATTTCTACTACTAGTGGAAATTTGGTCAGGGCTTCAGGGAAATAACCCTTCTCTTTTCAGGCTGTGTCTTGGGATCTTTTACATCCACCTCAGCTACCACCAAATGAAGCAGATGGGACCTTGGTTTTATATCTCACCAGTAGTTTGACACACTCAGGAGTTACTGCACTTCTTGTCAGCAATCCAACCACCTGGAGTGGGTATAAAACCCACAGCCTTCTGGCGCTGTCAGTTGCTGTACTGACACTGTTATATTATTATGTGATCATAACAGGGATTATCTCTCATCTGGTGGCGTAATTACAGGATATGGCATCCTTTGGTGCCACTTCCTTACCAAATAACTTTGGAATGTAATTATCTCAACGGTCCTTATAAAGTGGGATGGCATTTCTGTAAATGTTCACCATTGAACTCTTAAGCAGAGTAAGGACTGACATGCACTGAAAGGCTACATTCCCTTTCTTACTAATTGTGCAAAAAGCAATGCACTTTGTAAAGCCAATCTAAGAATCTTTCTTTTTAATTCTTCCCTTTGTGTTTGGCTATGGACATGCCACTTTTCAATGGAAGGTCTCGTGATAGATGCTGCCCTGCCCCCAACATGAGTCAGGCCTTGACCCCATGCAAGCAGCAATTAGCTGAAATTAGTCATCTGCTGAGACTGGGGGGTGTCTTCTGCAGCACCTTACTGTGTGAAAACAGTAGTCCCTTTATAAATGCTCTTCTCAGTGCAGTCTCAGTTCCCAGCATGAAAACTTAGTCCATTCTTTTTGGAACTCATTAAAAACATAACAGTAACATCATCAGTTTTTGGCCACTATGAAAATCATTAGGTTGTAAAGTCAGTCAACTAGAGCTAAGAACTTACAACCTAAGGATTAAAGTTGGGCTACATTTTAATGAATTTTTAATAGATCAAAAAGGCAGGAAAGTTGTTTTGCATTAACAGTGCTACACTGGTTAATCTTCTACAGTAGCATTAGCTATACAATACATCATGAAACTTTCATGTTACTGGTCCACCGATTGGAAAACTAAAATCCTGGTGAATGGTAGACCAGCAAATAACCACTAAACTGGCATTCCCCTGAGCCTGTCAAACATTACATAGGCACTTGCATGGGAAAAAGGGCATTGCAAGTTTGATTAAACCATCCAGAATGATCATAAACAATGGTAGTGAAATATAAAAGGTTAACAAAGCCAGTTTAAATCCTAAATGAATGACCTTTATATTTCATATGCAAGTTTTAAAGAGTGGTGTTGTAGCTACAGATGATGAGTATTTTTGTTTGCTTTGAGACAGCACAAATCTTTGTAATTATGGAAGACTTAATTGATACACTTACAAATGCTTGTTTTCAGAGGCAATGAGGGGAAGTATTGTAATAAAGATAGTAATTCTAGTATTCATGGTATACCAACAGATGTGCCTGGAATCTAATCCCTGTCTGTTACATTTAAATAAATATAATTGCACTATATGCAAACCTGAAAACTATATGACAAAAGCTTTCTTTTGTAGTTTTAGGAGTGAAGAGATGGCTAATTGCTTGAAAGTTGCTTTTCAAAATTACTTCTTAGTTAAAGTGGCAGATTGTTTTCTCTGTGCCATAGTTAACTAATTACTTGATGTTAGCAGGGAGAGTTGACAGCTGACTACACAGCAAGTGATATGGCCACATCTGTTCACAATCAGAGCAATGTTAACATTGCATCCCCACTGACCATGTCATCACTACTACTTAGATGTAGTCCTGCAGCAGCTTTGTTACTTATTATCCTCAAACCCATTCAGCAAAAGCAGAGCAATGTTCACAGCACTCTAATTATTCTTTGCTTTGCAGCTTTGGCCCTGTCAATTCTTTACAATAGGAGGCAAAATACCCAAGAAATTAATAATGTTATAATTCTTAGCTGTATGGTTTGATTAGCTTGATTTGTAAAAGGTATGCCTAAGTACAACCATTATAAAGTATACAAGTGTCAGACAGTCACAGTGTAGTACAACCTGTAAATATTATGTATTTGTAAGCTTGTTTATTTATTAGTTTAACTGGTGTAGATCTCTGATCCACATTGACCATGATGATACACAGTCCAGAGGTGTAGCATGCAAATTCTATTTTGTACTCACAAGCTCTTTGTGCTACCCCCCTTGGACACCTATCACTTGAAAATGGACACATCTCTCGAAATGCTGCCCCCTAAGCACTTAATAAATCTAAGTAAGATATTCAGCTGTTCCCCCTAAAACTATTAAAAATATTGTTTTTACATTAGCAATATTGCATCTGTTGTTAAAGACATTCATTTAGGCAGTTGTAGACATAATCTGATCTGAAAAAAAGCCATGCTTATATCATGCTCAGAAACAAAAATGCACTCAGTGGAGTACAAACAGTCTCAAAAAACTCCAGCTTTACTCCATCGCATATCGCCTGCTCAGAGGTGATCTCTGCCTAACATACAAAGCTATGTCAAACCTAGAGCTGTTGGACATGCTCCACTTAAAGAAATCCCAATCCCTCCGAGCTACATGCTCTAGGGACCTAAACCTTGTCACCACAATAAACAGAACATGCCGGAGGGATAGATTCCTGTCCCAGAGACTTCCCATACTCTGGAATAAACTACCTATCTATATTAAACAAAGCTCCTTATTAGCACTCTTCAAGAAAAATCTTGATGATTGGATGGAAATAGGAAATTCACCCCGGGGATCACCTCTGTGGCTCTGCTCAACAGTGGCACAGGAAAATAATTTGCTTGGGTGGCAAAAGCCAGGGTACCTTTTTGGCTGGGCTTGTATATGCCCCAGGGCCGATAGCCTAGTACCTACCTATGAACCTATGAACCTATGCCTGGCTACACCCTTAAGTCCAGAAGTATTGTCTGGTGGATCTATATTACCTTTTCGAAAGGGCTGTTCATCGAACACCCTTTCATCGACACATAACCACAGAAATACCAAAACTCTGAATGGCTACGTAAGCAAATTTTTTCCCGGGGAAAAAATAACTTGGTCGTTGTCAGTAATTTGCCCTTTCCCCCCCTGTAGTACAATCTTGAAGTTGGATATTTAAGTAGAGGTGTGTGGGGGGTGAAGCCCCCCACTTCATTGTGTTTGTCGGTTTGTTTTGTTTATTGTTGGCCCAGTGATTTTTTTTTTCCCTTGGGAAAAAAATCACTTTTGTGGCTGTTTGAATTTTTGGTATTTCGGTGGATACGTGTAGATGTATCAACATCGTAATATAGACCCTTGTCTGGTTAAGTGACTTACTGAGAGTTTCACAATAGGAACATGGAGTCTGATATGATATGATATGATATGATTATGATATGATATGATATGATATGATATGATATGATATCTCAGTGTTACATGGATTTCAAATTAATTATACAAGGCGTTAAATAGTACATCAAGAGAATAAGCTTCATTTACATACATGGAATCCAGACAACAATTTTCCCAAATGCTTGCCTTGGTATAATGTAGCTTAATGGAGACAAAAAGCTAAGGTATTCCATGTTTCTTTTTACTGCTACTGAATTTAGCTCAGTGTCATAATCTTTGACTTAAAAAAACAGAGGCATTGCTACTCCAGTGGCATTGTGGGATGAAGTCCAGCTGACCAGGATTTGATTAGCATCTCGGGCAACTGACAGAGCAGCAGGGAAAGGATGGCATGCCTATTCAAGGTGAAAGGGCACTTGTTGATATGCTCCCTAAGGGGAGGCATGGTACAGAGAGGAGAGTTGTCCTTGGAAGTAATCCAAGAGCATTTGGAGGGGAACTGAGTAGGTCATAAAACAAAAAAATGGAAGCACAGAAGAGCCAAACCCCTAAGACACTCTCATGATCCATGATAGGCCTTAGCAATAATACAGTAAGTACTAGATGTTTGGAGAGTAGCTGGTAGACCTGGTGTGGACATTGGGTACTGTGATATGTGCCAGTAAACATGAGGTCCAAGGGGACCCAAAAAAAAAAAAAAACAACAAGGATTGCCTCCTATATGGGCTTTCTGTTAAGGTCACCTGGATTCTTCCAAAGGAGTGTCAAAAAATCTGGAAGTAAGCAAGCTCATTCTTCACAATCAACTTCCCCTTATATATACAATTGGGAAAGGCACAAAGGTACAACATAATGAAATGGTGTGCGTGTGTGTGTGTGTATGTGTGTGTGTCTGGGTGTGTGTTTGTGTGTTTTTGTGTGCTCACATGCATCTGTGCATGCGCACGCGCGTGTGTGTATGTGGGAGGTAGGTGGGCAGGTGTGCGTGTGTGTTTGTGTGCTTACATGTATCGATGCATGTACGTGTGTGTGGGGGGGGTAGGTGGGTGGGTGGGTCTGGGTGTGGCTGTGTGTGTGCTTCCATGTATCCATGCATGTACATGTGTGTGTGTGTGTGTGTGTGTGTGCGTGTGTGTGCGTGTGTGTGCGTGTGTGTGTGTGTGTGTGTGTGTGTGTGTGTGTGTGTGTGTGTGTGTGTGTGTATGTGTGAGTGCACATGCATGATCTGTCTTGTTCACAAATGAGTTATTTTAAATGATTGTTATTTTACTGATGCAAACAGTAATGCTCACTCTACAGTATGCTCGTGACATGTATATGTGTTACTTGGCCCCTGTTCTCACAGGACAGCATTGATGACCCATCCCACTTAATACCAAGGCCTCAATGGCAGAAACCAAAACATTTCAGCAGTTTGATGGTGATAGTGCAAAAGTCAGTCATCCTGCATCCAAGACTGTACTAGTAGATAGTTTTCCCTGATACTCCCACAGGACTAGCATACTACCACAGAGACCTTCCAGAAGGAATCAGATCTGTTGATGGTGCTGTGATTTATTGGATGCACCAGTATTAACAGTACAGCTGTTGAATAAGATGGGATATCACCGTATCTACTGTCAATGCATGTGTAATGTTGACTACATTATCACCAAAAAAAAAAGTCACAACACAATCACAGCACTGTAGTCCTACCTTTATACAGTCAATCAATTTAGAAAACAAAATAAATTAGTGTCTTCTATATTCCTTAATCTTTCTAAAACATTTAACACCCACCTACCACCACCCCAACTAAGGAAACCACAGTAAAAAACTTTTCTAAAGCAAACTTCACCTTACTTAAGACAGAGGAGTTAAGTTTCACAGCCCCCACGCTAAAGGATAACGCTGCCCAAGATGCAGAAACCTTTACAAATGCACTCTATGAACACCTACAAGGATGCATGGATCATGCCATCCATAGCAAAACCAAGACTCACTCCTCTAAGAGAAGGAAACCAGTCTGGTGGACCCCTGCCATAAACAGGCTATACAATAGAAGGAGGAATCTAGTTCAGAAAAAAAGCAAATCCCTAGAAGGAAAGACATCCCTGATCAGTATCAGTAAGAAACTAAGGTCCCTCATTAAATCATCCAAGGCTAACTTCGAAAGAAAAATAGCCAAGGATTCAAAAGATAACCACAAAGCCTTCTTTAGCTATGTTAAGAATCTAAGTGGCAACTCACAGATATGCACTGAACTAGTGTAAAATAGCACAAAATATACTGAACTTACTGATATTGCCAACGTCCTGGCAGATAGATTCAGTGCAAACTTCACCCCCCTCTCACCCCCAAAAGGGCCCACAACAATACCGGAAAAGTGTAGTGTCCCGGAAATCACAGATGCACAGGTGAAAATAGCCCTTTCAAAAGCCAAAAACACAGCATCAGTGGGGCCAGATGGTGTCCCAGGCTGTGTCTTGCACAAACTACAGAACAAACTAACCCCCAACCTAAACACACTGTTCAGCCTCAGCCTCTCCACAGGCTACATGCCCATAGAATGGTGCACAGCAATGGTTATTCCACTCCACAAATGAGGGGCCACAACTGTCCCTGGTAACTATTGCCCCATAAGCCTGACTATCCTGGTCTGCAAGACTATGGATCGCATCATCATGAAACTCATTAACAAAGACATTGGGAACCTCCAAACCCATGACCCGACCCAGTTGAGCTTTGTTAAGGGCAGATCATGCCTACTAAACCTGGTTGACTTCTTCGAGACAGTCGCCAAGGCCATAGACGAGGGAAAGGTTGTTCACACAGCCTACCTTGACCTCGTCAAGGCTTTCGACACCATTCCCCACTCCGGTATTACAAAAAAACTCACCAGCCTGAACATAAACCCCTATGTCATGAGATGGGTTGCCAACTGGCTTACAGACAGAACTCACACGGTAAGAATAGCGGGCTCCAGGTCCGACTCTAAACCAGTCACAAATGGTGTCCCGCAAGGCTCGGTCTTGGAACCCCTGCTGTTCGGCATATATTTCTCAGAAGTACAGGAAAACACAGGAGGACTATGGCTAACCAAGTTCGCCAATGACTGCAAACTGGGAGCCAAAATTGACTCTCTGACTGACACGGACATCCTCCAAAAGGGCCTTACTGAGACGGACACCTGGTGTCAAAGTCATGGCCTCAAGCTAAATGCCGAAAAATGCATAGTCATCCCGTTTGGGAAAAGCAAAACACCCACGAATTACCAGGGTCTATATTAGAACATCGAAGTTTCAAAACTTCGAATGTTCTAATATCGAACCCTATTTAGCGAAAGCTGAAAACATCGAACATACAGAACAGCAAATTTTTTCCTAGGGAAACAATTCACTGTTCCAAAACACATACACACAACACATGCACACCAAACAAACAGCAATCCACACACATACACCTAAAATCTTACACCTAACCCTACACTAAACTATACACACACCACTAACTATCCACTTACCTTAACCCAAACCCTAACTCTAAGGTCCCTCACTTTCGCACACTCACCTCACCCGCACCCTAACCCTAACTCACCTACCCTGCCCTAACCCTCACGTCCACACAATCGCACACTTACCTGACCCGCGGCCTAACTCTAACTCACCTAACCACCCTAGCCCTCAGGTCCACACAATCGTACACATACCTAACCCTAACTACCCTAACCCGCACTCAATCGCACACTTACCTGACCCCGACCTGTAACTTTCCACCACAGCGCTGAAAATACTGAAGCAACAGAAATGGACAACTGAATTATTTCCCTAGGAAAAAATTTGTTTTTCTGTTGCTTCAATATTTTCAGCTTTTGCTGAATAGGGTTCGATATTAGGACATTCGAAGTTTTGAAACTTCGATGTTCTAATATAGACCCAAATTACCACATAGGTGGCAGCCCCCTTAATACAGAAAAGGTAATAAGAGATCTGGGGACCCAGGTAGACAGTAATCTCTCCTTTGACAATCATATTGCCAAAGTAGTTAAGAAATCCTTCTATGTGGCCCATCTAATTACTAAAGGGTTCGCATCTAGAAATAAAGAGGTTATAGTGCCCCTCTACTCGTCACTCATCAGACCCATCGTAGAGTACAAAGCCCCATTTAGGATGTACCTCACAAGACACTACCAACAGCTGGAGAGACCACAAATGTACCTCATCAAGAGGATTACTGGCCTCAAACATATGTCCTATGCAGCCCGACTGAAAAAACTCCGGCTGTACTCAGTGGCATATCTCTTACTCAGAGGTGATCTCTGCATGACTTACAAAGCCATGTCCAACTCAGAATTAATGGACATTCTCCACCTAAAGAAATCCAAGTCACTGCGAGCCACATGCTCTAGTGAGCTAAACCTCGCCACAACAATAAATAGAACATGCTGGAGGGATAGATTCCTGTCACAGAGACTCCCCATGCTTTGAAACAAAATTCCAAACTACATTAGGCAGAGCCTAACTTTAAATTGGTTCACCAGCTAATTATCCGATGGAATTCAATGAGTCAAATGGAAAATCACACTGTCATCTTACTTGCCTATATCAATTGGAGTGCCACAAGGGCCCACCTTTGTTCCCCTACTGCTTAGCCTCTTTAAAAACATCTAGTAGGGCCATACTCATAGAATATGTAGATGACTGCGCACTCATCTGCTCTCCTCCACCATCCTTGAGTTACAGGATATCACACAACAAGCCAGTGCCGTGGTGTAGCGGGATAAAGCATTGACTATGGCTCAGGGGACCCAAGTTTGATTAGCTGTCATTGCATTTGAGGTGCTGGTGGGGAAAATCATTTGTTTAGGCCTTCTCTGTGAGGAGGAATAGACTATTGAGGGAAGCAGTCCTCAGGCATAACAGGTAAACACAAGGAAGGGAATCAAGGGGTTGGTCATAAATTAAAAAATATACCTGGAGGAAGCAGTCACAGGCATAAGCCCCCCATCCCCCATGCTTCCTTAGGTTATATGTTATCCCCAGTCTTGGAACAGGGATAGCCTAGAGGCTGATAGACATTGTGATAGTCAGGAACACTGGGGTAATCTAGAAAGAATTGAGCAGAAGGGGAGACTAAGACAAAGACACAACAGTCTTCGTCCATGCAGAAATGTCATGACCAATCCCACTTATTTCTCAAATGACAAAAAAAATTTAACTAATGATCTTCACCCCCAAATCTCTCAGAGATTTACAGAATAACATCCACATTTATTCCTTAAACAATATCTTAATCAAAACTGCCTCCCAAACCAAAATTTTAGCAGTTAACATTAGCTAACACAAATTTGACATTCACATTGAAAAAAAAATAAACAAAACAACCACAAACTAGATTTCTTCTGTAGAGACATCCTAATATTTGACAGCACAAGCCCAAAATAATTCAGTAGCAGCAGCAGCAACCTACCACCTAGCAAGCCTACTGCATGTCGCTTTAGTCCTTACAAACACACAAATTACTCCACATGCAATGCTATAACAAAGTAGCAAAATCTGCCTTCAATCTGCCCAATAAATCTCATCATTGCAACACCCAAAGAACCTTCAACTGACTTGAAATTCCTAATTACCTGAACTTCTCACAACCAAAAGTTGCGCACAGCATCCCCATTTACCTTGAAAAGGACTCCGCAATAACTCTAATAACAGAATGGTACAAGTCCACTAGATCTCTTGTGTTCCTTGCCACCTCACAAAAATCTTTCAATAACCACTGGGATCCCCTATATTTAACATTCATACCAAAAGAATGGAATTCCTTATCCTTGCCCATTAGACAACTAGCAAGTACTAAACTCTTCAAATCCTATTTTAAATTCCATCTGCTAGACTCTAGGCTCTGTATCTGCACCTTCTGTCCTGGCTAGAATGTGTCTGCACCTCCTCTCCTGGGTAGAAACTTCTCAGTCTCATTAAAATCTATTAATATCCTCACTGTTAATAATGCTAGGTGCCTTATTCATGTCCTTAGTTCTCCAGAATAGCTGTACTCCAATAATCTAATTCGACTCGGTATGCTCAGCAGTGTTCAGCATGTTGTCCACTGTATCAGGTACCTAGTACAAATATTCTATTTGAACTTTTCTCCTCGGGCCTCCACTGAAAATGGGTCTCTCGTTGCTCCGTAGGGCTTTCCCAGTTAGCAAAAGCAAATACATGAATAAATAATATATAATAAAAGCAGTTAAAGAAATAGCCGTGCTGAGACAAGACACACCTCTACTACTGTGTGTGGCACATTTTATTTTTTATATTAACATTTGTTTACCAGGAAAGGCTGAATGGGACAGAGCCCATTTTCAGTGGAGGCCTGGGAAGAAAGGCTCCAGAAGCATGTCTCCGAATGTGGGAGGAAACCGGAGCACCCAGAGGAAACCCAGGCAAATGTAGGGAGAACATGCAGACTCCGCACAGAAGGCACCCCAGCTGAGAATCAAACCAGAGAATATCCTGGTGTGATACAGCAATGCCACTGCTGCACAGAGTCTGGCTAAGATCACATAGACATGTTCTGTACTCTACGGAAAGTATCACTAACAGATGACACAGGGGCTGGTGGCTCTGTTTGTTTATACAAAACAAGTGCATATCATAATGATTCCATCAAATGCATACTGTTGACAACTGCATACCTGTGTGTGTATAACTGCCACTTATACAAACAATATGTACTAACCTCAGTACACAAACCTCATAGCTACAGACAAACAATACTTGCTCTTTTTTGCACAAGAAAAATAATACTTGAAACCAATAATGTCTCTCAGAATGTACTTTTCTGAACAACTGTAATATATAGGGTCCAGTTATCAAAAAAAAAAAAAAAAAAAAGTCACTATTACAGTATACTATATTTGTCTGTGAGGGAGTGGACTCAAGAGTAATTATTTTGCATATCACATACTCAAACATACACAGTTAGAGTCAATAAAACTTTACTCAAATAAATCGAAACCCTGTAAATTAAATATACCAAATGTATATAAAAAATAAAAGTAAATGACAGCTACAACAAGCCAATAAGAAATGGCACTACTGGCAAACCAGGCCTTCTTTCTAAAACCTGGTGCTACATAAAGTTACATTAATTTAATAACAAACTCCGTGCATCTCTGACTTGCCTAATCATATCCTTTTTTTATACTAATAAAGCAATAACACAAAATTACTTGAGAATTTTAAAAAGTCTAAACCATATGTTTCAGCTTATTTACAAAACACACACACACACACATACACACACACACACACACACACACACACACACACACACACACACACACACACACACACACACACACACACACACACACACACACACACACACACACAAACTTCTCTGTGTAACCCCCTACTCAACAGACAACTTATAAAATTACAGCACCACCCTGAATGAATAAGAAACTCTCATCCAAGGTAAAAATATAGAAAAAATGGGAAAATGAAAATGTGAGGGTCTTCTTGAGCGATAGCTACCTGTCAGGTGCCAGGATCCACCACATAACACAAGCACTTGGGTCACTCCAGTATAAGTACAAATATGACTCTGTCATTGTCCATGTTGGTGTGAATGACCTGAGCCATACCTCCCTGGACTACATGAAAAGAGACATGGAGGACCTCTCTGATCACGTAGCCCAGGCCAGTATAACCCTGACCCTGAGTAGCATCCTGCTCTCACCAAGAATGATACCACAGTATAGAGAAAAAAACAATCAATTTCAACAATTGGCTAAGCTTCTGGTGTCATTCAAAGGGGATCCAGTGTCTGTCAGCTTTGGATGACACGCTCGACAACCCACTCTGCTTCGCTAGAGATGGCTTGCACCTGTCACCCTTAGGCTTTCGAATACTGGCCAAGGCTCTTGACACCCCCATAGTGCCTTTTTTAGGCAAGGCTCAAAAGACAAACCCACTGCCATAAATAGCACAAGTAACAAAAAACTGAGGGTAATGCTACTCAGTGCAGAAGTCTAAACCTCAAAATGCACGCACTCGAGACACTCCTCAGTATGGAGAAAATCGATATATGTGCAGTAACAGAAACCTGGTTTAAGGCTCCAGAGAGCACCCCAGCACTACCAGGCTACAACTCATACCATACATTTCGGCCACAAAACCTGGACCGAAATACAAAAGGCGGGGGAGTATCCATATTCATCAAGGCTACCCACACCTCCAGGTTAGTGGCACAGCACGATGCTTCAGAGATCATCCACATGCAACTAACAATGGGCAAAACTGCTATTCAAATTATAGATTGCTACAGATCACCCACCATGTCCCAGGATCCCCACTCCACATTCCTGGAAACACTGGGAAACATAAAGGTCCTACCAAACATCCTGATATTGGGTGATTTCAATTATCCAAACATTAACTGGGAGAACTACTCAAGTACAAACTCCCTTGCCCAACATTTCCTAGAATTTATAAACTCAAACATCCTGGATCAACTGGTCAACACCCCCCACCAGAGGTGACAACATATTGGACCTGGTCATCACCAACATGGGCGGCCGGTGTTCCACACTGGAGGTCAACCCCTTGCTGGTTAGATCAGACCATAAACTAATCAATCTGGATATCCACATTCCGCCACCACCCCTGGTCAAAGACACCCCCGTGAAAAACTTTTCAAAAGCAAACTTCACGTTACTTAAGACCAGGGTGGGAAGTTTCAAAGCCCCCATGCTAAAGGATAACGCTGTCCAAGCTGGAAAATCCTTTACTAATGCACTCTACAGGCACCTACAAGAATTCATGGATTGTGCTATCCCAAACAAAACCAAGACTCACTCCTCCAAGAAAAGGAAACCAGTCTGGTGGAACCCTGCCATAAACAAGCTATACAATAGAAGGAGGAAACTAGTACAGAAAAGAGTAAAATCCCAAAAAGGGAAGACATCCCTGACCAGTATCAGCAGGAAACTACGTTCCCTCATAAAATCATCCAAGGCTAGCTTCGAAAGAAAAATTGCCATGGACTCCAAAGATAACCACCAGGCATTCTTTAGCTATGTCAAGAATCTAAGTGGCAATTCTCAGATCTGCTCGGAGTTAGTGCAGAATGGCAAAAAATACACTGAACCGACCAATATAGCCAACATCCTGACAGACAGGTTCAGTGCAAACTTCACCCCCCTCTCACCCCCAAAAGGGCCAATAACTGTAGCAGAAGAATGTAGTGCCACTGAAAGCACAGATACTCAGGTTAAAACAGCCCTCTCCAAAGCCAAAAACACAGCATCAATGGGACCGGACGGTGTCCCAGGCTGCATCCTACATGAGCTCAAAGATGAACTAACCCCTCACCTAAACACACTGTATAAATTCAACCTCTCCACAGGCTACATGCCCACAGAGTGGCGCACAGCAACAGTTATTCCACTCCACAAAGGTGGAGCCACAACAGACCTCAGGAACTATCGCCCTATAAGCCTGACTAGCTTGGTCTGCAAAACTATGGAGCACATCATCATGGATCTCATTAACAGAGACATTGGAAACCTCCAAACACTGGACCCTACCTAGTTCAGCTTTGTTAAGGGCAGAGCATACCTCCTAAACTTGGTGGACTTCTTTGAGACAGTTACCAAGGCTATAGATGAGGGAAAGGTGGTCCACACAGCCTACCTAGACCTTGCAAAGGCCTTTGACACCATTCCCCACTCAGGTATTATAGACAAGCTCACCAGCCTGAACATAAACCCCTATGTGACGAGATAGGTTGCCAACTGGCTCACGGACAGAACCCACATGGTAAGAGTTGTGGGAGCTAGGTCTGACTCTAAACCGGTTACAAGTGGTGTTCCCCACGGCACAGCCCTAGGACCCCTCCTGTTCAGCATATACTTCTCAGAGGTACAGGCAAACACAGGAGGACTATGGCTGACCAAGTTCCAGATGACTGCAAACTAGGGGCTATAATTGACTCTCCGGCTGACATAGACATCCTCCAAAAAGGTTTCACTGAGACAGATACCTGGTGTCAAAACCATGGCCTCAAGCTAAATGCCAAAAAGTGCATAGTCATCCCCTTTGGAAAAAACAAAGTACCCACAAACTACCACATAGGTGGTAGCTCCCTAAATACGGAAGATGTAATAAGGGATCTGGGGACCCAAGTAAATAGTAACCTCTCCTTTGATAATCACATTGACAAATGGTTAGAAAATCCTTCGATGTGGCCCACCTAATCACAAAAGGGTTTGCATCCAGATCGAAAGAGGTCATTGGGCCCCTCTATGCATCACTCATCAGACCCATCATAGAGTAATTGCCCCATTTGGGATGTACCTTACAAGACACCTGCAACAACTGGAAAGACCACAGAGGTACCTCACCAAGAGGATCACTGGCCTCAAGCAGATGCCCTATGCAGCTCAACTGAAGAAACTCCAGCTGTACTCGGTTGCATACCACCTACTTAGAGGTGATCTCTGCCTGACATACAAGGTCATGTCCAACTTAGAATTGATGGACATGCTCCACCTAAAGAAAACCATATCCCCTCGAGCCACACGCTCCAGGGATCTAAACCTCACCACAACAATAAATAGGATGTGTTGGAGGGATAGATTCCTGTCCCAGAGACTTCCCATGCTCTGGAACAAGATTCCAATCTACATTGGGCAGAGCTCATCACTAACCCTCTTCAAGAGAAACCTTGACAAGTGGATGGGAAACAGAAAGTTTACCCCAAGGATCACTTCAATGGCTCTGCTGAACAGAGGCACAGGAAACTAATCTAAGGGGGCCATGAAAGCCAACACATTCTGGCTAGGCTTATAAATGCCTTCGGGCAGATAGCCTAGTACCTACCTATGAACCTATAAATGAAATACTTAGGATTATAACATCAAAGAATGTACTTTGCGACTCAGAGCTTTGGCACTTAACATGAAGCCTGTTCTGCAACACGGTGGTACGCAATATTCATTTATCATAAAGCATACCCCACAACCAATAGATACTCTTTACAGATTCAGATCACACTACTATGAAGCTCATTATCACCTCTGTGGACCCAACTGCAGCACTTTGACACGACTTGTGTCAGCTGTCAAAATGGCAATTTGAGGCTATTCTTTGACAGCTGTCAGAAGAGCTGTTAAACAATAAAACTACTAGTCAGCAGTCAGTTTCAGTGTTGCAAAACAGTGGTTATGTAAAACTGTTTTGTTTTTGCTGTCTTCCCTGTTGCTATAAAGTGTAATAAAAATTATCAGAACACTTCTACTGCACTCAAGTCATCATTTCAGTTAAAGTAGTATATTTTGGATAGCATGCGTATTACTGCAGAATAATGCAAAACTACCAGCATCTGTTCCGGTTCATAAAAATGGGAAGCAGGAGGTCACAGCGTAAGATCAGACAGAAAAGTTATACAACTATAAATGCTGCTTTTCACAGTTATTTTCAAATACTGTATGCAACTTATCCTTTCCTATAATGTGCAAAGCAAAATATTACAAGACACCTCCTCAGAGAAATCAGGTGTGACTCTTTCAAAACAACAACTATTTATAGTGCTCATTTGTTAAAAATGTATGAACTGATAAGCCATACAATGCCAAATGATGCTGTCTAGAATTAGATTAAAAGACTCACACATTACACACACACACACACACACACACACACACACACACACACACACACACACACACACACACATACGCACACGCACGCACACGCACACACACACACACACACACACACACACACACACACACACACACACACACACATTTCCAGGTATGCAATTACACCTATAACTACTATCTATCAACTTCCAAAATTATGATATAAAAAAAAAGTTCAGCTGTCCACTAGAAATAAAGAAACTATTTTTTTCAAAAAAATACCAAAAACAAATAAACAAAAACTTTCTTTACAATAAAAACTACAATAAAAATAAAACAACGTCCATTTTCTAAGTGCAATGATTCCTCCAGGGTCAGTATCACAGGTGCATAATGAACATTCTAGAGAGTGGGGAGGCCCCTCACCTATAGCATCAGGCCTTAAAACATCCCTGAATGGGCTGTCATCTTTCTATAATGCCCAAAACATATCAGTAAATGTCATGACTGGTTATTATGTCTCTCTCCAGTATTTTTGCGATTCTGTGTTGATTGTAAGCAAGTGTGAAGGAGAAGCTCTCTACAAAGGGGAAAGCATCTCACCTGTATAAACACCTGCATCATGGTCAGAGGAAAATGGGAGAAAGTAGTAATTATGCATACTAGTTACTGGGCATGCAGTCCAGGAGACCATTTTATCCCACATTCCCAATTGCCCCAAAGCACTGTCTGGTTAAGTGATTTACTCAAGGTCACATAGTAGGCAAATAAGGTGAAGAGATTCAAACCTTGTACCTTTGACTCAAAGTCAGAGGTTTAGTCCTCTATGCTAACTGCCCGACATATAAAAAAATCATCATGGAATCATGACAAGTAGAGATACTTACCACAATACTACCAAGGAAGCCAGTGGGGTAAGTTTTAAATTATGCACTCTTTATGCAGAAATAAAGAGCATTAACCCCCTGACTTCACTTTAATCAAGTCTTATACTTTTGCACTTTAAACAAAATAAAACATTGCATTTCTGTGACAATCATGAAGTGCTGAAGACATTTTCAATTAAATATACCTTTCAGAACATTTTATGGAACTGCTCAAATAACAATTATTGAATAACATGATTTTTCACCTTTCCTGCCTATGAGATTTCTGTGGTGGCTAGGAATTTATACTGACACCATATAAAAGTTAAATATTTTCAGGGCAGGCAATAATTTATTATATTTGTAGGACCTGTTATTTTATTTTGATATGTATTTTACTTTATGAAAACATATATATTAAGACCATATTATTGAGTCATAGTTGCCAAATGACAGGGTCTTCCTTTGATTTAGACGGAATATATTTAGGGTAAATAATGGTATTAAATCCTTTATTTTATGAGATTGGTAACAAAATATATAAATGGAAAACTCCCAGATGCCTTATTATACACATATATGAAATGCTGTAATGAATGAATATAAATAAAACATGTTTTTCAATATTCTGTCTTATATTTTCAGTTTCTTTTTCTTATTAGCATACTAAACAGATAGAAGTTTTCCACTGTTACCCAGAATCTCAAACATCAGTAAAATGATCACATTTTAGGGCAGAATTCTTAAATCATTATTGTAACAATGCACAATGAAGAAGTCCCACAAATGCTAATCTGAAAGCTATTGAAAACAGTAATATAGAGCAAATGAAATACACTGAAGATGGAAGACTCGCTTAAATGTGCCGCAGTGCCTACCACAGTTGTTGGTTTATATGTAAGCAGAAAAGATGCACTGGTGCTCAAAGAACTCATGAACTGGGCCTTTATGGGATAAGGGTGAGTAATAAGAAGGTTGGGTGGTTGTTCTTCAGAGTGGAGTGAGAGATATTTATTTGTTACTGTTAAAAAACAAACATTTATGTTAATCCTGAATGCTCATTTACCTGACGGGGGAATTTAAGTTCTAATAGTGAAAATAAGTTAAAGTCCATGAACAAAATAAGGATGTAAGGATCAACAAATCAAGAAATTAAACTATTCATATGCCTCTGACAATGCCAAGCCTTAGACAAGGCAGCTCTTTTGACAGTATTAAAATAGTTTTTATAATTCTCTGTATAATTGTAATACTTATTAGATGCAGAGCTGTGAACAACTATGTCTACTAAAATGCCTGGGTTAATAGTGAAATTCCCTAACTCTTGTGATATAGAAGTTGGGGGCCTATGTTTTATTTAGCTTGTGCTAGATGCGTAAAACATAAGAAAGAATGCATGAAATCATCTGTCGTATCTTCAAGGCAGGGTTTGGGGTTCTTTCTCTTAGGAGTATCTCCCGAATGGAGAGCAGGAAACTAAATCCAGATATCTGTGCATGTGTGACTGGCCAGCATGAAAACAGCATGCTGAGATTACACAATTATCAGTGCAGAGATGGTAAAACTGAGATGGCATTGTGTGTGTGACCTGTACCCAGACAAGACCAGTCAGCAAAACTTAGAGCATAAAACACTCATGGATGACAGTTAGCCAGACCTTGACTCTCCTCTGTAGTGCCTGCCCAGGCTTAAATAAAGTGATTAAAGCAGCTAATGCCAACTGGCATGGTGGAATGCATTGGTCACTGATTTATTTATTGCACTGGTTAACTGAGAAAGTCCGACCAACCATATAGTCCCCTTTTCAGAAGAGGTCAGGGGAGAATATCTGCAAATGATACATATTAGACAGTAAGATTTATACATACAGTAGGAAAAAAACAGCATTTTACAAGTGTATAAACAGTCTAGAGAACAGTGTAGAAAAAGTAGCATTTTACAAGTTTATACATAGTTTAGTGAATAAAGACATTTTGCAAAAGTTTATACATTGTATAGAAAAGCCATTTGATAATACTTTGAAAAGTCTGCATAGTAATGAAGTCCTTGCAGATAGTACAATAAGGTCCAGATACAGACTATTGTTTTGTGCAAATAAGGATAATGAATATAATTTAATATACATGCATAAATTGCAGTGGACCAGTAGCATTGTGTAATACAGTAAGCATTTTCATAATAAAGACATAAAATAGAAAAAGCTGCAGAAAAGCAACATCCTTTGATGCTTTAGCTATATTTTATTTGCTAGTCATCAGCTGGTATATAGGTTCATAGGTTCATAGGTTCATACTAGGCTATCTGCCTTAGGGCATTTATAAGCCTAGACAGAGTGTGTTTGGCTTTCGCCACCTTTTTTAAATTAATTTTGCTATGCCCTTTTTCGAGGTTAGTATACTGTGCCTCTGTCTAGCAGTGACACAGAAGTGATACCCAGGGTAAACCTACGATCTCCCATCCACTCATCAAGATTCCTCTTGAGGAGAGTCAATGAGGGACTCTGCCTAACCTGGACTGGGATTTTATTCCAGAGTGAAGGGAGCCTCTGGGTTATGAATCTGTCCCTCCAGCATGTCCTATTTATTTCAATGCTGAGGTTCAAGTCTCTCGAGCGCGTAGCTTGATGGGATTTGGATTTTCTGAGGTGCGGCATGTCCATTAATTCTGAGTTGGACATGGCTTTATACGTCAGGCACAGACCGCCTCTGAGCAGGCGGTATGCCTCTGAGTAGAGCTGGAGTTTCTTTAACCAGGCAGCATATGGCATCTGTTTGAGCCCTTTGATCCTCTTGGTGAGGTACTTTTGGGGTCTTTCCAGTTGCTGCAGGTGTCTGGTAAGGTACATCCCAAAAGGGGCATTGTACTCAATTATGGGCCTGATGAGGGATGAGTAAAGAGGCACGATGACCTCCCTTGATCTAGATGTGAATCCCTTCATGATTAGGTGGGCTATATAAAATGTTTTTCTAACCACTTTGGCCAAGCGGTTGTCAAATGAGAGATTGCTATCAACTTGAGTCCCCAGGTCCCTAATTACTTCTTCTGTACTTAAGGGATTACCACCTATGTGGTAATTTGTGGGCACTTTGTTTTTGCCAAAGGGGATGACTATACACTTTTTGGCATTTAGCTTGAGGCCATGGCTCTGGCACCAGTTGTCTGTTTCTATGAGGCCCTTTTGGAGGATGCTTGTGTCGGCTGGAGTGTCGATTATGGCGCCCAGTTTGCAGTCATCTGCAAACTTGGTCAGCCACAGTCCTTCCATGTTGGCCTGTACCTCCGAGAAATATATACCGAACAAGAGAGGTCCCAGGACTGAGCCTTGTGGAACGCCACTTGTAACTGGTTTGGAGTCTGACATGGCTCCAGCAATTCTAACCATGTGGGTTCTGTCCTTGAGCCAGTTTGCAACCCATCTAGTGACATAGGGGTTTATATTTAAGCTGGTGAGCTTATCTATAATGCCCGAGTCGGGTATTGTATCAAAGGCTTTTGCGAGGTCCAGGTAGGCTGTGTGGACCATCTCCCCCTTGTCAATGGCCTTGGTGACTGTTTCAAAGAAATCAACCAGGTTTAAGAGGCAGGATCTGCCCTTAACAATGCCGAACTGGGTAGGATCCAGTGTCTCTAGGTCCCCAATATCTTTATTTATGAGGTCCATTATGATCCTTTCCATAGCTTTGCAGACCAAGCTAGTCAGGCTTATGGGGCGATAGTTTCCAGGATCCGTTGAGGCACCACCTTTGTGGAGAGGGACCACTGTTGCTGTACGCCACTCTTTGGGTACATATCCTGTAGTAAGGCTGAGATTGAACAGTAGTTTTATGTTTGGTTTAGCTCTTCTTGGAGTTCATGTAGGACACAGCCCAGGACACTGTCTGGTCCCATTGATGCTGTGTTTTTTGCTTTGGAGAGAGCAGCTCTTACCTGAGCATCTGAGATGTCAGGGGGGCAGCACTCTGCTGGGATAGATATTTGCCCTTTTGGTGGGGAGGAGAAGTTCGCGCTGAACCTGTCAGCTAGGATGTTGGCAATGTCTGTGGGTTCGGTGTATTTTTTGTCATTTTGGACTAATTCTGAGCATATCTGGGAATTCCCACCCAGGTTCCTAACATAACTAAAGAAAGCCTTGTGATTATCCTTAGTGTCCTGTGCAATTTTTCTCTCGAAGCTGGCCTTAGACGATTTTATGAATGCCCATAGTTTTTGCTAATACTGATCAGAGATGCCTTCCCTTTTGGGATTTTGCTCTATCATGTAGTAGCTTCCTCCTTCTATTGTATAGTTTTTTATGGCTGGGGTCCACCAGACAGGATGTCTGCCTTTGGAGGATTGGGTCTTGGTTTTATTTGGGATTGCATGATCCATGCATTCCTGAAGGTGTTCATAGAATGCGTTTATAAAGGATTCTGCGGTCTGGGACGTATTTTCCACAGGCCCGGGGGCTTTGAAGGATTCCACCTCAGTTTTGAGGAGTGTGAAATTTGCTTTAGAGAAGTTTTTCATTGTGGTTTTCAGGTCAGGGGGTGGAGTCGGGATGTGAATATCCAGTGAGATTAGTTTATGGTCTGATCTTACCAATGAGGGATACACTTCTGGTCTGGCGCATAGAGTCCCCATGTTGGTGATGATCAGATCCAGTATGTTTTCCCCTCTTGTGGGAGTGGTAACAAGTTGTTCCATAGCATTTGAGTTTATAAATTCTAGGAACCTTTGGGCTAGGGTGTTGGAGCTAGAGTAATGCTCCCAGTCTATGTTTGGGTAGTTGAAGTCACCCAATATAATGGTGTTTGGAGAGACCTTCATATTTTCCAGTGTTCTCAGGAAGGCCGAGTGGGGTTCCTGGGTTTGGGAGGGTGGTCTGTAGCAGGCTATAAACTGGAAGGCAGTTTTACCCACTGTTAGTTGCACATGGATAGTCTCTGATGCTTCGTGCTGTGCCACCAACCTGGAGGTGTGGGTATCTTTGACAAATATTGATACTCCCTCCTTTTGTGGTTCGGTCCAAGTTTTGGGGCGAAAAGCATGGTATGAGGTATAACCTGGTAGTGCTGGGGTGCTCTCGAGCCTTGAACCAGGTTTCTGTTACTGCACAGATATCGATGTTCTCCATGCTAAGGAGAGTTTCGAGTGCGTGCATCTTGAGGTTTAGACTTCTGGCGTTGAGTAGCATTACTCTTAGTTTCTTATCCCTTGTGATACCTATGGAGGTGGGTTTGTCTTTTGAGCCTTGCCTAAAAAAGGCACTATGGGGTAGCAAGAGCCTTTGCCAATATCCGAAAGCCCAGGGGTGACAGGTGCAAGCCATCCCTAGCGAAGCATCATGGCTTGTCGAGCATGTCATCCCAGACTGACAGGCATTGGATCCCCTTTGAATGACACCAATACTTAAGCCAATTGTTGAAATTGATCATCTTGTCTTCATATTGTGGCATCATTTTTGGTGAGGGTAAGATGCTACTCAAGGTCAGGGTCATACCAGCCTGGGCTACATGCTCAGAGAGCTCCTCTATGTCTCTTTTCATGTAGTCCAGGGAGGTACGTCTCAGGTCATTCACACCAGCATGGACAATGACTGAGTCATATTTGTACTTGCCTTGGAGTGACCTGAGTGCTTGTGTTATGTGGCGGATCCTAGCGCCCGACAGGCAGCTCACTGTGACCTTCTCCTTGTTCAGCCTGGTGAGCGGGATGTCAGTGTGCCTGATGATAGAGTCACCTATTACAAGTGTATCAGGTGTGTTGTTTAGCCTTAAGGGCTGTGACTGTTCGGCACACTGGCTTTGTGAGCAATGTGTTGCATGTGTTTTGATTTGGGGTAGCGGTTGCTTGGGTGTCTGCTTTGGAGGTCTCTGCTGCTTAGGCAGATTTTTATTTAGAGCCTCCGAGTATGTTTTTGTGTGTTTATGTGTTTGGTTTGCTGTCGTGGTAGGTCTATGTGAGACTGGAATTGTAGTGAGTGTGGTTTCCTTCTCCTCCTGACTGGTTTTGCCAGTACTGAGTTAAGAGAGCTTAGCCTCCAGTATGGCTATATGGTTGCATCTCTCACATGTGTTGGAATTTGTTGGGAGGAGGAGAGGGTTGTCTGTGTACATGAGGCAGTTGTAACATTGCCTCAAGATTCCCAGATTCACCAGCTGGACCGGAGAGGAGATTGACAACTGACCTTGGACATGCTAGAATAGTATTGGGAATTCCTTTATAATTGAAAACAAAGGGCCAATGGGGAAAAAGGTACTCAAGGGGAGTTTGTGAGGGTGTAGTGCTTTTAATATTTTAGTGCTGACTTATATAATTGCTTTAGTGAGCAAGTGCCAGGTAACTTAAATGCAACAGGTAACATAAATGCAAAAACAACAAACAGTAACTTTCTTTCAAGTGAAACAAGGAAATAAGTACAGTAAGCAATGCAGATATCACTAGGGATCCACAGAAGCGCTGAAAAGCCGCGTTTTAGGTGGAATTAGCATTTCAGGGAAATAACAAGCAAACAAACAACAAACATACAAACAAGGCTAGATTCAGCAGGCCTGGATCTAGTCTATGCTACAGCAAACAAGGTGTACCAATTTCAGTAAGAAACAGTTTAAATATGCAGGCATTATAAGCCTTTAACCAGAAATTCCCATCTCAGAAGGGCAGAGTCCAGCCTCTCCTCCCACAAGAGTGCAGACCACAAACCTTCTTAATGTAAAATAACTGGCCTGAAGCCCAAGTGCAATAGTAGACCAAAGAGTGATTGAAAAAGGACAGGAAGTGATTGGACGTATGAGGAAGGAGGAGATGGAGGGGAAAAGAAGATTGTATAGGTGAATGTAAGAAAGGATGAAGTAAGTGGAAAAGTGGGGAAGAGGGGTAATAGTTATGGCAAGATATAGAGAAGTGCTGTGAGAAAGAGATAAGAGGAAAGCAGTTCAAGGGTAGGAATTATGGTTTAGTCTAGGGGCAGTTACCCATTCTTAGTGCAGGGGCAGAGCCAGAAATTCTGTAGGTGTGACTATAACTTCTGTTTAAAATGTCTGAAATGTTGTTCTATTTTTATAGAGAGATAGGTATGGTGTTTCTGATATTTTCAAAGAGTTAGAGAGTCAGGCTGGTATGGTCCAAGCATATTACAAATCAGATAACTTAATATGCTTCAATGTCAAAAGTAAATACACATTAGTAATGTCAGATTTTCAGTATTTATGACCCATTACGTTAAACACACCTATAATTATTAGCCCACCTGAAGTTGGAAAATATCAAAAAATACTGTATCACAATTTGAAACTGATAAACACACATTCACTCATATATTTTTTAAAATCTGGACTTTAAATCAATGAGAGTCACATTTATGTAGATAAATGTATTTTGAGTTTTGGATCACAATTCTGTAAAATTGATAAGGTATCAGTCAGCATTGGCTGATTAAGTGCAGTATCATAAATACGGGAAATATTAGTGCTGAGTCATTGTCACCTCACAGCAAGAGGTTCTCTCATTCGATTATCAGCTGGAGCGTCTTCTGTGTGGAGTCTGCATGTCCCCCCTGTGGTCGAGTGGCGTTCGAAAGACATGAGTGAATGGGCATGCCTTCATTGAATGCTGGGCGTCGGGCTGGCACCTTGGCACCGTAAAAATCTACTGCCAATCATTAGTGGACTGGAGTTCCGCTGTGGCAACCCCTAACTGGGAAAAGCCGAAAGAAGAAGGTCAGTGCTGAGTAACACAAACTGCGGTATGCTGCTGTTATGGTCTGTCTCCTGCACATGAAGCAAAAATGTTTTGATCTCTGAAATACAAAATACCCTCACCAAGACATGACTGAAACCCCCTTTCAGGTGTCAAGAATGCATTACTGGGTGAAAGTGTTTAAGATTAAGAAAGCTGCAGCTAGCCAAATGGCACACAGAAAGGCTTGCCTGTGACCAGTATGGCTGTTGGAATACCAGCAGTAGCCCAGAATGCATTAGTATGTACAGATGTCTGCTCTTCTACATCAGTGGGAGACATATTTCTCAACCTTTTACCTCAAGAATCAGGGGCAAGGCCAAGAGTACTTTGGGGACAAGACTCAAAATGGGATAGATTTTAAAAACTGCTCATATAAACTGAAAACGTTTTTTGAGTAAGGGTTTTGCATTAGCACACATTTTCTAGCAGACAAGACATTTGAAATTCAAATGTCTATTATTATTTAATAAGTGCAATCCTCAATGATTGTCTAGAAATCCACACATTTAGTTACATGCAGACTGAAATATCCGGAAAAATCTGCATATTCAGCAAAATTCTAGACAGTTGAGAAGTATGATTTTTTTTTCTATATTGTTTTGTGATCTGCAGTTGGAGTATGTGACTACTGCATCAGAATGGTGCAATACTGAGAGCTGGGTAGGAGGGCAACATAATTACATAATCAGTTGTGTGCAGTGGTACATGCCTGAGCAAGTAGATTCCTTCTCCTGCATTTACATTATTGCATGTCATGGCAGGTGTCAACACTGTGCAAGGCAAAGTATACCCTACCTTCTACAGTATGATGGTTTTTCATCCTTGAAACCCAGCTCTTTTCCCCTTATGCTGGAACTAATAAATTATAACTGGCACGGGGGAGGTTATAGCAAAGTTTCAGGTTAGTAAGATGAGAAAATATACATGTACTGGGTGGCATAGGGACAAGTTAATTAGTGTGAATATAGCAGTGGTGTATAAAGACTTATGGTAGCATGCATTTTGTAGCAGAGTTTAGTCTGGAACTCTTGCTGAAGTGCTGTTAAAAGCAAGGCCTGTAGACCAACAATGGCAGAGCTGTTTCCCTGTGTTGTACCCCCCCTCCGGAAAATACTCTGTTGTCATTTTTTTTTGATCAACCAGTTTTTGTTGATCTTGTTTCTCTCAGTTAGGAGTGTATGATATGTGTGTGTGTGTGTGTGTGTGTGTGTGTGTGTGTGTGTGTGTGTGTGTGTGTGTGTGTGTGTGTGTGTGTGTGTATGTATAAAGTTAAATAATACCCACATAACACTCATTCACAAACAAGCCCCCACACTTGCTCACATTCACAGAAACATTCACTCATTCACCTGCATGCACACTACAACACACCCAAACAAACACACATACACACCAGATATTGTATATAATTTCCCTCAGGTGTGTAAATTACCAGAGTATCTGTATAGACAGTCCTGCTGCTAAAAGCACAGGAGTTGACTCACTCCTGTGCTGGCGACTATAAACACTGTTCCTAAATGTGCCAAACATAACCTGATGGCAGAAACATAGCTAGGATGGGATAAAAGGAGTGGCCACCCTAGGAGCAAGATGTTAGGTGGCACAATCAGCTGATGCCAGTTTGTCAGTAGTGCAGTACCTGTATATATTTCCTTTGGATTTCAGGTGCCCAGATCGAGGGAAGAACTGACCTGGCCAATGACAAATCAGGGAGTAGAATGGACCACCTTAGAGTTGAAGAGTGTCAGATTGTGTAGCAGCATAAGGTGCTAGATGAGCCCACTAGGCCTCTCCACAAAATTAGAACCAAACAAGAAGACAGGAGAAATCAACTATTAAATCCACACCTCTTCCTGATGCATAAACTGAAAGAATTGATATGATTGCAGGATAATGGAATTAACTGGAAACAACTGGAAGAAACTGGAATGAGACTGGAATGAATGCCTTTATGTATTAATTACCCAGAACTTTGCTGAATAGGTACCAGTCTCTCCTGTATGGGTCACATCTTCTTGTGCTTTTCAGAATAAAGTCTGCACACACTGCAGTTCAGTTAAGAATGCTTTATTAAGTACACTGAAGGTAGATGCAAACAATATCCAAATACCGACTCCAATAACAGTGCTGATAAACCGATACAGTCTGTACAAATTCTGTAATGTTCTGGAATGCTGGGTAACAGTGCTGATATTTCTTTCCTCCTGAATAGTATAATTAATATTATACAATGACCACCCATTAATATTCCAAAACATACACGCTGATTGGCCAGCATGCCCATTGTAAATCCCACAATATACCAATGGAAAAAAGGTCTGGTTGCCTGGACTTTTTTCCCTTGGTATAAAGTCCTCAAAATATATTTTTTAAAACAAATAAAAAAAAAAGAAAAAAAGGAGCGATGGAGACTTTCTTTTCTCCGTTGCTTCCGTTTCAAAGCATTGATGTACTGGGTATGCGTGGGATGCAAGTCCCATAAGCATGCTCAGTACATCAAAACAAGGAAGCAGTGTACCACAACCAGTGGAAGAACAGTAATGCGCCCTTATACAAAGACATTATTTAAGAAATGTAAGTATTTTTTTCTTAAATAATGTCATTGTATAATAGCAATAATCGACTTTGTGGTTGTGGTATATTGAAATTTACCCACGGTTGGCTTTATTTAATCACTTGGGCTTCGCCCTCATGATTAAACCACACCAGCCATGGGTAAATCTTCAATATACCACACCACATCATCGGTTATTGCTTTATTCTGGAATGCTGGATATTTGAACTGACTTCTACATTCATACCCAAGTGTCTGCACTGTTATGAATTTCTGAGTATCAGTAAAAATGAACTAACTTAACTAGCTGTATCTGAAGTATTTCCTAATACCAAAACCCCGTAAAGATCTGCATGCCTCTTTAGCCATGGTTCCCAAGCCTTGTAGCATACAAACAAGATGTGTTTGTACTCAAATGTACTGCACATTCTGTTCTTATCAATATTCTTGACTGAAGGTTATTTTCACTGATCGAAAGTGCATTAATTGAAAACTGTATGCAAACTGTGAAGTCTGCTTTAATATGGTTGCATTTCTAGACTTATGCAAAGAGAATACTGTATTTTTGTACATTTAAATGATACCTGATATAACACAAATCAAGATCTGTTCAGAAATGGCCTATATTGCTTCTCTACCACTATTAAGATGACAGAAATGCTTAGAGCTTGCTGGCTACTGGCAATCATTGCTGGTAAGTTATCCAAACCATGACAACCAGCAGGAAAAAAAACTGGCAAAGACACATCAGGTGATAGTACAGTTGCTGAACCAAGGGAGCATATATGCAAGGCTATGTATATCCGTGCAGCCAAGATACAGTGCATTCTAACTACAATAGCCTCATTGTGCACATAGGTATTGAGTTGAAAAACAAAAACAAGACTTAATATGTCTTGGGAGTGAGAGGTTCTCACAGTGTTAATCAGCAATACAAAGTAATAAGCAGCTAACAAGGCCACAGAATGCTGCACAAAGGTGGTAACTTGCAATAGTAATACAGGAAGTTCCCCCTCATATGGAGGCTCAGAAGGGCAAGAAGGAGCTTACCTAAGGACTTCACATGTGAGGAGTGCAACAGCTCATCTGGGGCTAAGTGGCAGAAGATACAAAGAAGAATCAACTAAACTACAGAGCTGAGATCAAAACGGGTTGAGGCCTGCAGTCCAGGCCATCTAAAAGGCATCCTGTTTCTGAAATGGGCTGTGGTGGGTTATAAATAATTGATGGAATGTAGTCAAAGGTTCTGTTTAGTTTTCATTTTTGAACTACAAGTGAGAGATTAATCTCAATGTCCTCTGTGGATGTTTCACTAAACCCTTTTTTGTGCAAACTGAGGTTTCAGGTGGCTCCTTGAACTTACAAACTGCACTTCTGGAATCTGAATAATAATCAACAATCCATTTAGCATTTTCAATGAGTTTACAGCAATGTTTTTGTCTTCAACAGGTTTTACGTTCTGATTGCCTGGGTTTGGCATATTTGTTGGTGCCAAGATTGCTGGTAATTATTCATGTAATTGTAAGACTGCAGTTATGTTTGGGAACATAAATCACTGGATAAAGGAAAACAATGTCCTACTCCTTAGGGACTATAACTGCCATTAGGAGATTTCTTCAGTCACTCAGGTCAAAAATGAATTGGTTAAATATGTCACCTGAAGTATTCACTGAAGCCTAGGCTAAACCCCATAATCAACAACTACTTCACCCCTGCCTGCACAATTACTATCAGAGATAATAGAGGTGCAGAGATGTAGCTAGGTCAAATGGTACACCTGGGCAATTCTCAAAGTGGTACCCCACTCAACCAGAGATAAGAACTAAAAAAAATGTTTTCCAAAGTTGTGGTCTTAAACAAAAGAAATGCTGTTCTATGCTAGCTCTTTGCTACTCTTGCAAACACACACACACGCACACACACACACACACACACACACACACACACACATGCGCACAAAGTTAAAGACCAACAAAAGTGATGGCTTCAGTAAGTTGCAAGGACTGATTTGCAAGTCTTCTATTGTGCCAATCACACCCCCATCATCAGGGTCATCCACTCCCTTCCCCATACCCTAGTAGGAGAACTATAAATGTGTGACTACACTTTGCCATCTCAGTTTTAGGTGACCATAGCCCTGTCACAACAACTTGAACATGAAGGTGGTGTGTGTGTGTGTCTCGGCTTCCCGTTAGAGGTCACAGCAGCGGAACTCCGGTCCGCTAATGATTGGTATAAACTAATAACTTCATTTTCTCCTGGTGAGTCAGTTCCTCCTACAAAAAAGCATACCTTTTACTTTCTTCATTATACAGACTGGCCTTCAACGTTTCTTATGCTCTGAAATTAAATAACTCTCTATTTCTCAGTATGTTACTTTTTCAATTATATTAAGAATATGAATGTCCCTATTACTGAAAGAAGGGACAGTGATGGCATTTGTATTTTGATGCCTAAGGCCTTAAAATTGACCTGGATTTACATGATCATGCCTGGCAAAGCTGAAAAGCTAGTTGTTATCTGCTCTTAATGAATCAATATCAGTATCTAAGGAACTAGCTCTGTGGCATCAGGAAAGCAATTCCATGATCCTGCTGGATCCAGACATGCACAGCAGTGACCATGCTGGGCAAAGCCATTATTGCAGACCATTCAATATGAGATAGGGATTAACAGAAAACTGCAATCCTCATTTCTGGAATGAGCACTGTGTACTTTTCTGACCTCAGAACAATTAGAGTCCGCACTTAAACATGAATGGCCCCAGTCTGGAGGTGTGAAACAAAACAGTAGCTGGGTATCCTGGCATTCTGGCAGCAGCCAGACTAGCACCTCTTCAAGCAGAAGTTGAGGAGCAAAAGACCAAAAAAGAGCTCCTATGGACTTGAGAAATAAAGAAAAAAATGCAAAGTGCTACTCAGAAATTGTAACAATACCTAACTACAGTTTCTGACAGCCATTGCAAATCACTTTACATTGCATGTATTCATTCAGTGCTACTACTGAAGACTCGTAGGTAAGTACTACGCTAACTGTGCTTGTGGGCCATTTTAATCCTAGCCAATTTCCCTTTCAAAGGTGAGAATCAAGCCATTTGCCTTGTGCCTGTGAGCTTAACACCTTAACCATTATACCAACCACCTAACCACTAAATATATTCTTCTTGGGAAACTGGATACAGCACCAAGAGTTGCACACACACACACACACACACACACACACACACACACACACACACACACACACACACACACACACACACACATATGCACATGTTTAATGACATTTTTCTCACCTTTCACTTTTCATCACTACAACTAAAAGTTATTTCTCATTTAAACAAAATTGAGAGTTTAGTATGACTAGACATTTTAATCACTTTTCATGTTTTTTCTTATTCACTGCTTAACCTGCATATTTCTCTTCTTGAGTGCACATATCTTTCATTACACATGCTCACTCCCTGTTTCAGTTTCTACTCAGTTATCACTGACTTTCTGTGTTTACATTTTGTTTACTATAATGCTATATATATATATATATATATATATATATATATATATATATATATATAGTTTTATAATATAACTGTTTTACATTTTCTAATTTACATTTTCAAATGTTGTTCCTATGATGCAATATACATTTATCTAGTTTCTTATAAGAACAAAAAAATGTATATATACAATTTTCTGTTTTGCAGATGTAAATTCTGTTTTATCTATTTTGGAGCTTTTATCTGTGTTGCATTATTTTGGAGCTTTTCTCCCTGGGTCTCCACTGAAAACAGACTACTAGCCCAGTCGGACACTACCCGGTAATCAAATGAAAATAAATAATTCTACTAAAAATGTCAGTTTGGCACATCCACTAAATTGGCATTGTATTCCCCTAAAGGCTTGTACCTGGGGCAGCCACCCTTTTCAACCTGCCCTGGTTATAGCGCTGTATGAAACCTGACCATTGGTATGACGATGACCCTGGATTTGGGAAGCAGACAACTTAGGGCTTAACAGCATTAATTTATGAAGAATGAATTAACTTCATTGCCAGCTGGAGTGATAGATAGCAGGCACAAAGACAAAAAGCATATTAAAAAAAAAATAAATAAAAATGAACTGAAATGGAGCATGTATAACTACTAAAAGCTTATATAAAAATATCTTTTAAGCACTCTATAAGGTTTCTGTCTGAAATTCACTATATTGACAAATGAAATCAAGCAGAGCTCTGCAATCCATAAGTTACTCTTAAGACATACTTTTGGCTTCTTTCTATTCCCTTTTGTAGCCTCATCTGTATGAATGTTTCCTAATTTTCCTCCTATTTCAAAAACTTTTTTTGGCTCTTCACTGGAGCTTGCCAAATGGCACCCATTCCTTCACACAATTAGTTCCATTTGTTCATTCATTCATTCATTCATTCATTCATTCATTCATTTCTCAGGGGGGGGTCTAGAGCCAAGCATACTCCAGCCCAGGTGAGAGCCCTATAATCCATTTGTTCCCTGACTGAAGGACCTAATCATTCCATTCATCCCCCTGCCTGCAAGGGAAGCAGTAAGAGACAGGAAGCAGATGGGACTGACAGACCCAGTGAACTTCCACCACAGTGGCTCATTAGAGTTCTGCTAGTATTGCCAAATGGGGAGATGCATAATTAACTCTCATGCCTGCTATCCAAGCCCCCAATACACCACATGCTCTACAGGCTGAAGCATCACGTGCGCTATAACCAAGTGTTCTCTCTCTCTCTCTCTCTCTCTCTCTCTCTCTCTCTAGGCATCACCTGAGCATTGAACCAGAACCACCACCTCTCTGAATGAACAAGCCAACAATGACAATTTACTCCAGTCATCCCTGGACCACTCCTCCAGCATCAATGCCACTAATTAAACATAGTTAATCTGACATGCAGTCAGGACTTCATCCCTGTGTGTCACTGGAGGGGACTTCTTTTGCTTCTCTTTTGCTATAACAAGTCAAACAATTATTAACTTGCTTTGTTAACTATGCACTTCTTAGACTTAGAGTGCATATTACCTACTCCCACATT
Organism: Protopterus annectens; assembly: GCF_019279795.1. NCBI lineage: Eukaryota > Metazoa > Chordata > Ceratodontiformes > Protopteridae > Protopterus > Protopterus annectens. The sequence continues at coordinate 211,862,035 of NC_056744.1, read as the reverse complement.
TTTAAAGTTGGTTGCACTCCACATATAACACTATGATTAAGCTGTATGTTTAATTTATCCTTCTCTTTCTATACTTTACCTTACTTATGGAAATAAATAATAACTATTCTTATTGTTAAACAGTCAAATCCTAGAAAACCTGATTTCAGACTCTCTACACTACTTACCCACCTTAATAAACTAGAAAAATTTGTACCTAACCAGTTGTAGGAAGTCTTGCAAAAGTATGGCTGTCATTTCCTAGGAGTAGCATCATTTCATGACTTACCTCTTGGTTTTAACAATTCTACACTTCTTTGAATGGTAACTGACAATGTGTTGAAATGTATGCCTGAGAGTATGACTTTATTTGTGTGTGTGTGTGTGTGTGTGTGTGTGTGTGTGTGTGTGTGTGTGTGTGTGTGTGTGTGTGTGTGTGTGTGGTATTGGACTACTACTAAATTACAGACCTTCAAAACATCAACTTTCTTATGGTCGAGACTGTAAGATCAAAGTTTTGAAAGTTCGAAATTTAAATAGAAAAACTAAAAACAAAAACTCTTTTTTTATGTTTTGCAGGGGGGGCCAAGCCCCCTGCACCCCCCACATCCCCTGATAATTAAATATACCAACTCTGAGATTGCACTACAGCAAGGAAAATGGTAAATATACAATTCCATGCTGTACAGCGATCTCCATTTAAATGGTTCAAACTTTCAAAACATCTATCGACTATAAGAAAATTGACGTTTTGAAAGTTTGAAATTTAGAAGTAGACCCATATGTATATGTATATGTGTGTGAGTTCTTTGAGGCCACCTCATGAAACACTTTACAGAACTGTACTTAACTAGCAGGCATTTTTCGCTTTTCATTAATTTTCTTTCACTTCATAAGCCACTTGTACTATCAATCTCTGTCATTCAAAGAACACATGAAGGATACATTTATCAATCAAATTGTGTTTTTACTGAAGTAAACTTGTCACACCAATATACAAGTTCAACAACAGTTTGAAATGGTTTTAGTCATATGTTCACAAATTTAAATCACAAAAGTTCCATATTTCTCTAAAACTGAATTACTCTTTGTTGTTTTCAGGCTTATTTACTCCAGGCATACAGACCTTCCTTGACTGTGTCTCAGGCCTTGCTCCATGCTGTCTTCTTTCAAGTCTCTATCTGATGTGCCAACTTCACCTTGAGCTGAGTCTTTAACATTTTAAGACTCTGTAATTTCTCTCTTGAAAAGCTCTTGCCTGACATCAGGCTCCTGCATGTATAGCTCCTCTAGACTATGCCACCACCTATGTGTCTCTGTAATCCCTTTGCAGTGAGCAGTAAATCTCTCCGTTGCTTTTGACTCCCATTTTCTTGTTTACAGAAGTATTGCTTTTCCTATGGTTACTTCATCTCCCCTTTTAGGTCACCTCCTTATATAACAGATCTTCCAGTTCTTGATGGGTATACCTCTGGACCATTTTATTGAATGACAGGTCCCCTAACTTCAATATATCTCATAACAGCCCCTTGGTCAGGCCTGGAACATATGGGCTTTTGGCCTCTCAAATCCCAGTAAGGTCTAACAACTGATTTAACAGTGTAATTTGGACATGGTCATTTTTTATCTTCCACAGAGGTAAGTTAAAACCATAGCTACATGGATCTGTCATCTGTCTAGCCACCATCCATTCACAATGCTGTATTGCCATTTTTGACACTTTCTGGATTTTGAAATGTATAGACTAGTCCACCAACAACTGCTTTCTTTCTAATATAATCTTTGACAAAGGTCTTTCCCAGTTTGTCACCACTGGAAATGCTAAGAGTGTAGGTTCTGGCCTTTGCTTTCATTACATCTTTACTTATTGGTTTATTTTCCTCTTTTATAAACCAAAATGGACTATCTTCATGATAGCTTCTTAGACTCTCAATTGTTTGGTTTTATTGTCTACAGTTTATTTCTATGCATACTCTAAGACAATGCTTTCACTTTCCTTCTGTATCTTTGGCACTACAATTTGTTGCTACCTTTATTTCAAAAGGTGCATAATTTCTGATGATCCTAGGAAGCCCATGCAATCTGGCCAAAAATGCTCATCTTTTGTCTACTTGGATGTTTTGTCTATTGGAATAATGGTTTTCATGGATCACGAAAAAATAAGCCTGTGGAAATCATTTGGACCAATTTGTTTCTGAGGTGGAGGATAGTTTGGGATATGACTTGATCTCTCCAATGTCTTTTATTTATCTTTTGAGAAAGGTTTAGTCCCTTTAACTGGGTTTTTGAGGAATCATTTGTTCTTCAAAGGAATAGGAGTTAAACAGGGTCGGATCTGTCATTGCTCAAAAGGTTAAACACAGATCTCAAAGATGAATCTATAAGAAAATGAATTCAGAGAGTGAAGGCTGCTAATCTGCCCTGATAACTAATGTGATATTGTGATGATAACTGATATATTAGTTAGGAATCTCTGAGGTCTCTCAAGTTGAGTGATATATTTAGATAAACACTTCAAAATTGGCATTATAATCAGTAATGGGTCTAATGATATATGAGTAAAAGAGGAATTAAGACGTCTCTGGATCTAGAGAAGATATCTTTGTAAATAAAATGAACCAGAGAGAAGGTTTTCTGAACTGCCATGGAGGCACGATGCTCAAAAGTTAAGGAATCATCAGTAAGTGCGCATATAATCCTTATGACAGTGAGTGTCATCTATATGGTAAGGGGAAAGTTTTGTTAACCAAAATTAACTATACTACATTTTTTCATATTTAATTTGAGATTATTTTCTTTGCAGCATATGTTAACATGATCTAACCCATGCTGGAGCAATTTTCAGTCAATAGAAAATTAAATAACAACAGACAATGTACAGTTGTTGGCGAACATAAACAACCACAGTCCAGAAGTGTTTGCCCGAAGGTCTTATAAATAGATGCCAAATGTGAGAGGTTCCAACACTGAGCCCTGTAGGACACAAGAGATGCTTGTTTGCTTTCAGAACTGACACTTGCTACTTGAACCACATGGATTCTGTCAGCTATCTACCACACAAAGTAAGGCTTTATATTTAAATTTATCAATCCATCAGTAATGCCTGCATGAAGAATGGTATCAAAGGCTCAGGCCAGGTCTAGATATTCTGACTGCACTCTGCTACTACTATCAACTGCATCACTGACCTTTTTAAAGAAATTAATGAGATTGCAGAGGCATGGTCTTCCTTTGACAAAGCTGAATTGATAAGGGTCAAGGTTTGAAAGATTTTCAATGTCTAGATTAATGAGATCTGAGATAATATGTTCCATAGATTTACATATACGGATATGTGTCTGCAGTTAGCAGTGTCTGTGGCTGGGTCACTCTTGCATAGACTGAATCACAATGGCTGTCAGTGATTCAGCAATGTAATCATGGAGAGTCTTAGATTAACAAGGTTAAGTAAAGGTTCAGATAGGCCATATCTGGTACTGATAATCAGTCAACCTAGCATGTTATCAGGATCCACGAATGAGGTATTCTTCATTTTTGACAGGGCTGAGAGGAATTTCTCCATAATAATAAAGGGAGTTATTGGGACTCTGTAATCTGTGAAGCAGCTACAGCTATCGGTGGAGTAAAATTCATACATTTGTCAACTAGGATATTAGCTGTTTCCTTTGGGTTGCAGTGAGTAGTATTATTGTGGACTAATTCCAAACATTTGTGGGTGGTAATTCTTATTTTCTCAACATAGTTAAAGAAATATTTGTAGTTATTATTTTTAGTGGCTATTCTAAATTTACAATCAGCTTTGATCTTCCTCATGGTTCCTTTAGGTTCCTTACAAATTTGCTTAAGTGAGGGTTGTTATAAACGTTAAGTAATTTCTTTCTCTTGTTATATAATTTATTTATACAGGTATTCCAACACAGGGCTTTTTTAAAACAACCATAAACAACATCCCCCAATATGAGGGGGTTGGGCCTCCTATAACCCCTGTTAATTATATATGCTAACTCCAAGACTGCACAATCCCAGGGGAAAGGGAATATTCCCATATCTGGGGAATATCAGTCTCACACACCTGTTGGCTATCTGTATAGTCAACAAATGCAGTCAATTAAATATATATCGACCAAACTCTCTATCAGCCAAACCAACGGAACCTATTGTAGATAGGGACTTCCCTACCAATACAACTATTTAAGTGGGAGTGAAAGTCAACAGCATAGGTAGCAGCTTTACCAATGAGATAAATTAGGGGGAAGATTACAGTGCAATTTATTTAGGTCAAGTAACTGAAGAAGGTTTGCTTTTGAGATGTCCCTAAATACAAATGTATTTGCAGGGGAAGTACTACCAATTTTAAAGGAAAAGGTCGCTGATTTATATGCTGATTTAACAATGGAAGATGATACCTGTGGAGGTTCAGAAGAAGAAGCCATATGTGTGAGTACAACATCAAAGGTACTGGGGCTCTAGTAGGATGGTTAACTCTTTTAAAAAGGGAGTTAGCCTTGATAATGTCAAGGAAGCATTGGTTATGCCAAGCACTGGCAGTGTAGGTCAGATAGTTATTGATGGACAACTAAAATCATCCAATAGAAAGGTCTTGGGATTAATGGGGAGTTTGGCTATGGTATTATGATAGTTAGCATGCCCTGAAGCAGATATAAAATGCATTCTATAGCTAGCTATGAAAGAGTAATTAACCTCGTTTAGGATGATTTGGATATCTAAGACTTCAAATTTTTTTCTGAGAAATCGTCACAAGGTGATAAGATCCTTGACAAATACTAACACTCCCCCACAACTGCCAGTATGTCTGAAGACGACAGACATTTAACTCAAAAACAGAAGGAGTACTTTCATTGCTTTGAAACAATGCCTCTGCATGCATACGAATGTGCTTAAGTTGCAGGAAAGGGAAGAAAGCCCTGACTTTGATCCAGGGAACCCACAATCACCTAGTGGTCTGAGTTATGAAGAAGTAACCAAAGAGGCTGCAAATGAGCAGTCAGAACAAGCTCACTCTCTTGAGAAAGGGAAACCGGTCACTTTGTTGTAAGACTGACACCCAAGAGAAGCCAGTTGCTGTAGCAGAGTCAGTTCAAGAAGACCAGCATCCACTAAGCAGCACTTTCATATGCTGTAACTGGGCAAGGCACATGCACAAAAATGTACATGTATTAATGGGTTGCATTATGGGAGTGACAAGTCTCCAGGCTGCCACCATAAAAATGAGGAGCTATGGCAACCAGAAAGCCCTAACAGTCGTCTGGGGGTTAGCCGTTCCCATTGATTAGAGCCACAGTGAAGAAAGGGGAAACTGATGGCTGAAAAGAACAAGGAGGGAAAATAAAAAAATACTTTCTTAACATTTGCATCAAGGCTGGTAACAAAAGTCATTTTAATACACTTAGACTATGTTTTTAAACACTACAGATATTATAGTAATTACCCACCCATTCTACATTGAACCTCTGTGATAAATAATTTCTGCATTATACAGACTGCAAATAAGTGAGCTCTTGGTGATCCAGTGTTATATCATTATGAAATATACATCCTAAGCCTAAGGTAGCCAATGACACATTTACATTGTTACCATATGAACCATGGGTTACGTTGTTATTGGCAAAGGAATACTTGTTCTTTTACATTGGCATCTTATTCCTGGATTTGTCATTGCCTCAGTTTTGAATATGTATAGACTTCAGACTTATTTAATGAAAAAATATTTATTCTGCTGGTAAGTTAAAGAAAGCTCTACCTCCCTAAGATTAAAACAGCAGGACCAATCCCCCATTACTGAAGAAATAACAACGTCAGCATTAGATATCTGACCACATTAACTTCTTCATCACTGTGCTCCATATTTGCCAACAACCTCTCTGGTCTTAATATCTTCTACAACCCTAGTCCTTAATATAGGAGTTAGGCACTAAATCACTAAAAATTAATTTATCTTTAGGACAGACATTTTCCTCTTCCCTTACACCAGCTTATTGGAGTCTATTTCCTATTGACATGAAGAATATCAAGCACTTTGTTACTTTGAAGCTGCAGCCCAACAGAAATGTGCTTAAATAGATTGTGTGCAAATGTTACTATGTATGCAATTATTCTCCACCTATTTTAATTTATTTTATTTTTATCAGTACATTTGCATCATTCCCTTTCTTTTCTCAGTCTTGTTGCATATCTATAACTCTTGCTAACTAAAGACATGTCCTGAAACTCCCCAACAACAGCAATGTCTGCTGCAAGCATTCAGGACCACTAAAGAAGTTTGAGCAAAAAGAAAAATTCAAGAAACTAGTGTAGGTTAAAAGTTAAGATACTCTAAATTATTTAAAAGTAACCTGTGTACCTAGCCTAATAAGATATTGGAAAGCACACTTGCCTGAGTAGACAGCCAAAATTCAAACTATCCTTACTATGCCCAATGCATTAGGTCTCCTTTGTGCTTTGTAACTGCATTCCTCTCTATTTAATGACTAAGTCTCTGTAGTAATATATAAAAAAAATTCAGTGGTAAAGTCCTTTTCTTTTACTGCACCACCTTGACTCTTCAAAAAGTAACTTTAGGGAATTATACATATTTTCTATAAAAACTACAAATAAGCCACTAGTAAGTGCTACAGTGGATTTTAAACATACCTGTTTAATCCAGACTAATTGTTTCTATAGTGCACACTGTGGCCAGGGTCTATCTGCTCCATTCACCCTCACTTCGCTTGGGCTCACTCCGCTCCCCTACCCTAAGCCCATTTTCCACCCTCCTCTACCATACCCACATTTATTTCAAACTAACCACTCCCATTAACGATACTACCCAATCACACAATCTCTGCTCAATTACATCACAGCTAATTAGTAATTGTCTCCCATAATTTACAATTCATTAATATACTTCTTAAGAAAGCTTTACTACTACAGTCAGCGAATAGAACAACATGTCGCCCTTCCTCACTACTGTTATTATAATGCTCTAAATAGCAGCACACCTCACCTCATACCACATTCAACTACAGAACTCAACAACCCCATATAATACTCCCTTACCTTACCAACAACAGATAAAACCAATGCATATTAAGATTTTGCCCTCAATGTACAAAGCTAGTAACATCAATCAATTTGCTTATACTTTAATCCCACAGCAAAACCATCCTCCAATCTCCTTAAAATACAACAAACTAATACTAAAGCTGCTCAAAACCATAACACAGGTAGTCACACAACTAACCCTTAGTGGGGATATCCATCCAAATCCTGGCCCCAGCACCAACCCAACCCAACAATGCTCCCAATACAGTACCAAAATATACTTAATCTTCCTCATAAAAAATCTAACCTCCTATTAATAAATCTAAACATTAGAAACATTCGAAACAAAACACAAGAGCTTCACACAGCTCTCACTCACTACTCACCTGACATTGTTTTGATCACAGAAACGTGGCTAAGGGCTGACATTAACAGTAATGAATTCCTACCTCCCAGCTACAGCATGGAGAGGGATGACAGAAAGGGCAAGACAGAAGGGAGCCTAGCCATCTTCTTTAAAAATTACCTTATTCTAGAACATATACAACAGACCACTCCTGATTTCTGTAACACAGAAGTGATTCTGGCCAAACTTAAGATCAACTAAACAAAAACATCAATATAGTTGGTGTCTACATACTTCCAGGAGATAATATTACTACTTTAGAACATATTCTCTACTGGTCCACTACATCTCTACCCCAGGAAATCTTTATCATAGGTGATCCCAATATAGAATGGTCAACATGTAACTTGCAAAACCCTTCAAACCACATTAACCTCCATGGTTTCACACAGACTATCCAAATACCCAAAAGAATTGACAAAACTACAAAGAGACAATCCATACTTGACTGGAAACTAACAGGCCTTCCATCTCACTACATGCTGGCTGTCTCCCAGACATTCTTAGCGACCATCTCCCAACTTTTTTTCTTAGACTACCCTTAACCTCTGCAATAGGCAGTGCTAAAATATCTCCCTCTTGATGGAGCCGTAGAATATTTAACTGTTAATTTCCTAAGCATCCTAAACAAATTAGGTCCACCAAGAACAATTAGAATCAAAGCAAATCATTCCCCATGGTTATCCAAAGAAATCAGAACATTGTAAAATAGAGAGATAAAGCATGGCATCTATGGTAAAAAAAAAATCACACGTAACCAAACAAGCTTATCAGGAATTCAGAAATAAAACTAAAAAACAAATCAAACAGGACAAGATTAGTTACTATCCTGATATTCAAGTTAAACACCAAAATAATCCACAGAAGTTCTGGACAGCTATTAATAAAGTCCTACAAACTGGAAAAAACAACACTCCGTCCCCTACAACCACAGACAAGGTAAAGCCTATAGCTACACAATTCAATAAATATGTCACTGAATCTGTAATAGCACTAAAAATAACAGTTTCACCCTCTTTCAGATATTCCCATAACAAATACAGATAGCAACACCTTCTCCCTGCAAACCATTTCAACTGATACAATAAAAAACACCTAAAAAAAGCTTAAGCCAACAACCTTAGCAGCTGACTACCTACCAGCTGACTTTATTAAAATAGCAGCTGATGCTATCTCTTATCCAGTATCTATCTTAATAAACCAATCAATCATTGAAAAACAAATGCCAATAATCTGGAAAATAACTCACATTACTCCACTATAAAGGGGGTAACTCAGCAGAGCTATCCAATTGCAGACCAATTGCTACCTTGTCACCACTTTTTAAAATTCTCAAAAGATGTATTAGTACTCAAATCATGAAGTATCTACTTAATAACAACCTCCTATCCAAAGCTAGCATGGTGTTTGGCCCCACCATAGAACTACCTTTGCCCTAATGTCCTTTACTAATATCACTAATCAACATAGGGACAATGGCAAAATAGCAACTTTTATCTTCCTAAACCCATCAAAAGCATTTGATATGGTTTCCTGCGATTTTAAAGCTACTCTCAGAACTTAACCTTTGTCTCTCACATTTACTTGGTTTAAAGAATATCTAACAGGGCACCAACAGGCAGTAAAATGGCAACAAAACATATCCCTAATATGTTCATAGGTTCGTAGGTTCATAGGTAAGTACTAGGCTATCTGCCTGAGGACATCTATAAGCCTAGCCAGAATGTGTTGGCTTTCGCCGCCCCCATAGATTAGTTCCCTGTGCCTCTGTCCAGCAGAGCCATTGGTTCCCTGTTCCTCTGTACAACAGAGCCACTGCAGTGATCCCCGGGGTGAATTTTCTGTTTCCCATCTACTCATCAAGGTTTCTCTTGAAGAGTCTTAGTGAGGGGCTCTGCCTAATGTAGATTGAAATCCTGTTCCAAAGCATGGGGAGTCTCTGGGACAAGAATCTATCCCTCCAGCACATCCTATTTATTGTTGTGGTGAGGTTTAGATCCCTAGAGCATGTGGCTCTCAGGGATTTTTTTTTTAGGTGGAGCATGTCCATCAATTCTGGGTTGGACATGGCCTTGTATGTCAGGCAGAGATCACCTCTGAGCAAGCGGTATGCAACCAAGTACAGCTGGAGTTTCTTCAGTCGGGCTGCATAGGGCATCTGTTTGAGGCCAGTAATCCTCTTGGTGATGTATTTCTCTGGTCTTTCCAGCTGTTGTAGGTGTCTTGTAAGGTACATCCTAAATGGGGAGTTGTACTCTATGATGGGTCTGATGAGTGATGAGTAGAGGGGCACAATAACCTCTTTTGTTCTAGATGTGAACCCTTTTGTGATTAGGTGGGCCATATAGAAGGATTTTCTAACCACCTTGGAAATATGATTATCAAAGGAGAGATTACTATCTACTTGGGTCCCCAGATCCTTTATTACATTTAGGGGACTACCACATATGTGGTAGTTCATGGGTACTTCATTTTTTTCCAAAGGGGATGACTATGCACTTTTTGGCATTTAACTTGAAGCCACGATTTTGACACCAGGTATCTGTCTCAGTGAGACCCTTCTGGAGGATGTCCGTATCAGCTGGAGAGTCAGTTATGGCCCCCAGTTTGCAGCTGTCTGTGAACTTGGTCAGCCATAGTCCTCCTGTGCTTGTCTGTACCTCTGAGAAGTATATACCAAACAGGAGGTCTCCCGGGACTGAGCCTTGGGGGGGCACCACTTGTCACCAGTTTAGAGTCGGACCTAGAGCCTGCAACTCTCACCATGTGGGTTCTATCTGTGAGCCAATTGGAAACCCATCTTGTGACGTATGGGTTTATGTTCAGGCTGGTGAGCTTGCTTATAATACCAGAATGGGGAATAGTGTCGAAAGCCTTTGTGAGGTCTAGGTAGGCTGTGTGGACCTCCGTTCTATGATGATGCGCTCCATAGCCTTGCATACCAGGCTAGTCAGGCTTATAGGGCGATAGTTGCTGGGGTCTGTTGTGGCTCCACCTTTGTGGAGTGGAATAACTATTGCTGTGCACCACTCTATGGGTACATAGTCTGTAGAGAGGCTGAGTTTGAACAGTTTGTTTAGGTGAGGGGTTAGTTCATTTTGGAGCTCGTGTAAGACACAGCCTGGGACACCGTCTGGTCCCATTGAAGCTGTGTTTTTGGCTTTGGATAGGGCTGTTTTAACCTGTGTGTCAGTGATTGCCGGGGCTCTAAATTCTTCTGGTATGGTTATGTGCCCTTTAGGGGGTGAGAGGGGGGTGAAGTTTGCACTAAACCTGTCTGCCAGAATGTTGGCAATATCAGTCAGTTCAGTGTAGGCTGTGCCATTCTGCACTAACTAAGAGCAGATCTGAGAGTTTCCACTTAGGTTCTTGACATGGCTAAAGAACACTTTGTGGTTATCTTTGGAGCCCTTGGCAATTTTTCTTTTGAAGCTAGCCTTGGATGATTTTATGAGGGATCATAGTTTCTTGCTGATACTCATCAGGGATGTATTTTCTTCTTGAGATTTTACTCTTTTCTGTGCTAGTTTCCTCCTTCTATTGTATAGCTTGTTTATGGCAGGAGTCCACCAGACTGATTTCCTTTTCTTGGAGGAGTGAGTCTTGGTTTTGCTTGGGATAGCACGATCCATGCATTCTTGCAGTTGCTCATGGAGTGTCTTTGTAAGGGATTCAGCAGCTTGGACAGCATTGTCCTTTAGCATGGGGTCTGTAAACCTTTCCACCTCATTCTTAAGTAACATGAAGTTTGCTTTTGAAAATTTTTTCACGGTGGTTTCATTGATTGGGGGTGGGGGCGGAATGTGGATATCCAGAGTGATTAGTCTATGGTCTGATCTAACCAGTGAGGGGTTGACCTCCGGTGTAGAACACCGGTCTCCCATGTTGGTGATGATCTGGTCCAATATATTGTCACCTCTGGTGGGGATGTTGACCAATTGATCCAGGGCATTCAAGTTTATAAATTCTAGGAAGCGTTGGGCAAAGGAGTTAGTACTTGAGTAGCTCTCCCAGTTAATGTTTGGGTAATTGAAATCACCCAATATTAGGGTGTTTGTTAAGGCCTTCATATTTTCCAGTGTCTCCATTAATGTGGAATGGGGGTCCTGGGTCAGGGTGGATGATCTGTAGCAAGCTACAATATGAATTTCAGTTTTGCCCATTGTTAGTTGCACATGGATGTTCTCTGAGGCATCGTGCTGTGCCACTAACCTGGAGGTGTGGGTATTCTTGATGAATATGGATACACCCCAGCCTTTTGTGTTTTGGTCTGGGTTCTGTGGCCGAAAAGTATGGTATGAGTTATAGCCTGGTAGTGCTGGGGTGCTCTCTGAAGCATTAAACCAGGTTTCTGTTACTGCACAGATATCAATGTTCTCCATACTGAGGAGTGCCTCGAGTGCATGCATTTTGAGGTTTAGACTTCTGGCGTTGAGTAGTATTACCCTCAGTTTTTGGTTACTTGTGTTATTTATGGTGGTGGGTTTGTCTTTTGAGCCTTGCCTAAAAAGGCACTATGGGGGCGGCAAAAGCCTTGGCCAGTATTCAAAAGCCTAAGGGTGATAGGTGCAAGCCATCTCTTGCAATGCAACTTGGCTTGTCGAGCATGTCAACTCAGGTGGACAGATACTGGATTTCCTTTGAATGACACCAGAAACTTAGCCAATTGTTGAAATTCATCATTTTTTCTTTATACTGTGGCATCATTCTTGGTGAGGGCAGGATGCTACTCAGGGTCAGTGTCATACCGGCCTGTGCTACTTGATCAGAGAGCTCTTGATTATACCTGAGAACAACAAAAGCTGAAAACACTGACAACGAGAAGACCGACACCAGAAGACCGACAAAACAGCTGTTTTAAGTTCAGAAGACCGACAATGGAAATAATCGACAGTTCAGAATCCCGATGCTGAAAACACCAATGTGTGAAATGAGAGTGACTGTGTAAGTATGTGATAGTAACAGACATAAGGGTTAGGGCACAGGTAAGGTAAGTGTACATTAGTGACGGACTATAAGGTTAGGGTGCGGGTAAGGTAAGTGTGCGATAGTGGTGGACTTTAGGGTTAGGGTGCGGGTAAGGTAAGTGTGCGAGAGTGACGGACTTTAGGGTTAGGGTGCGGGTAAGGTAACTGTGTGATAGTGACAGACTTTAGGGTTAGGGGCGGGTTAAGTGAGTTAGGGTTAGGGTGCGGGTAAAATAAGTGTGCGATAGTGATGTACCTTAGGGTTAGGGTTTGGGTTAAGGTTAGTGCATAGATAGTTGTGTATGTAAGGTTTAGTGTAGGTTTGTAAGGTTTTTGGAGTGCTTGTGTTGTGTGTGCGTTTTTTGGAAATGGATTTGTTTTGTTTTGTTGACTGTCGGTATTGTGGTTTATCGGGCATGTGAAGTTTCGTGTTTTTCAACTGTCGGTGTTGTGGTATCAGTGATCTCGTTGTCGATGTTTTCGCTTGTCGGTGTTATGAGGTAGATCCAAGCTCTTCCATATCTCTTTTCATGTAGTTCAGGGAGGTACATCTCAGGTTATTCTCACCAACATGTACAATGACAGAGTCATATTTGTACTTGTTCTGGAGTGACCTGAGTGCTTGTGTTATGTGGTGGATCCTGGCACCTGACAGGCAGCTAACTGTAACCTTCTTTTTGTCCATCCTAGTTAGTGGAACATTAGTGTGCCTGACTATAGAGTCACCTATTACTTGTGTGTTGGGTATGTTATTTTACCTTAAGGGCTGTGATTGCATGGCACACTGATTATGTGATGTATGTGTTTCATGGTTTGTGATGGGGTGTGGAAGTTGCATGGATGTCTGCTTTGGAAGCCTCTGTTGCTTTTGCAGATTTTTATTTAGGGCTGCCGAGTATGTTTTTGTGTATTTATGTGTGTTATTTGCCGGTGTTGGTTTAATAGGTCTATGTGAGACTGGTGGTGTTTTGCAAGTATTTCCCTTCTCCTCTTGACTGTCAGTTCCAGTCTTGGGTTGAGAGAGCTTTGCCTCCAGTTTGGGTGTATAATTGCATCTCTCGCATATATTAGTGTTTGGTGGTAGGAGGAGAGGGTTGTCTGTGTACATGAGGCATTGCCTCAAAATGGCCAGATTCACCAGTTGGATTGAAGTGAGCTGTTTTACTGATTGGCTGGTAGGGACGAATAGAGAGCCTTGTCTTTCTGGACAGTATAGGGGGGGGTCTAGTGCTAGGGTTAATTAGTGCTTGCTATGAGTTGTTAGTAAGTGCTGGGCTGTGAAATGAATGGTTTGAGTGCTTAAGTTGAAAGTTCGTCTAGTTCCAAGTGAATAATTGAAGAGTAGACTTCATGGAGCCGGGAATAGTTTAACCCTAGCTAACCGGCACTGCACGGTGCGCCAAACCGCTCAAATGCATTTTTTATAGCAGGGAAATTAAAGAGATTGAAATAACCCCAAAATGGCCAATAAACTACTAACTTCTGGGCTGAAACCAATCTTCCAGGGATAGATAGGCTGCCCAAACTCCCCTCCCTCAAAGGTGAACAGAGAAACTTCCCTCTATCCAAGTAAGGTATGGGCAACACAGAAACTTGTAAAACAGCCCTGAATTCAGCAGTAACCTGAAAACTGGACTATACTAGTTCAGAAAGGTGGGAAACAAGTATATATATTTTTTGTTTGTTTTTTTTCAGAAAATAAAGCAGATACAATCAAAAAAACACTTTAAATGCACAGAAATGGCTACTGCACTTTAGTGTGTAGCCTACAACAGTTAAACAGATTATTTGAAAACAAAAATGTCTTAGTTCAAGTGCAGGCAGCAAATAACAATATGTAGCAGAAACACACTTTTTAAATCACAGAAACTCTAAAAAAAATCTGTGTTTTAGGCAGAATTAGTTAAAGACAGCAAGAAAATGCAGAAAAATTATACTTAATCACTCCAAAGTCTCTCTTTTGTCTCTCTGCTGCTGTAGAACTCTGCAGGACCCCTGGCAGGCACTTACTGAGCTGAATACAAGAGCAAAAAAAAGCACAAATGCGGTTTTTATAGCAGAAATGAAAGAGATAGAAATTAGCCCAAAATGGCCAATAAACTACTAACTTCTGAGCTACAGAAAACAAGGTGCACAAATTTCAGAAAGAAACAGTTCAAATAAGCAGGCACAATAAGCCTTTAACCATAAATTCCCAGCTCTGAAGGGCAGAATCTAGCCTCTCCTTCCACAAAAGTGCAGACTACAAACCTTCTTAATGTAAAATAACTGGTCTGAAGCCCAAGTGCTTAAACCAGAACTAATGCGCTTTTAGAATAACAGACACAGAGCCTTCAATCAGCAATTCCCAACTTAGAAGGATGTAAGCTACCTGTCCTGCCACAACAATTCAGTCCACAAACCTTCTTAATGTAAAACAACTGGTCTGAAGCCCAAGTGCTTAAACCAAAAGGCTTAAAATAACAGTTACAATTTAATCAGGCTACTACCAAGCAGTAATAACTGCAGCAGAATAATACAATTGAGTACTTTTAAGAAGAAGCACAAGCAAAATAAGGTAATAAAGTGGGAGGAAACACAATTACAGTAAAAGCAGATGAATAAAGTGCATTTTTTTTAACAATAGAAAATGACCAAACTGATTTAAACAAATTACCCAATTAACCAGTAAGGCTAGTAATAATGCCTGACAGGGTGTGTGTTAATGTGTAATTAACTCCTGCCCAGGGGTGTTATGAGGCCCGTCACCACAGGCATGCTTAGAAAATGGGCTCTCTGTAAAACTGTTGTTTTACTTATATTTTTAAGTACTGCATTATTTTTAATATATATTTTTGATGTAAAATAGTTCCTCTGCCTAATGTTTCATACTTTCTGTAGTTAATGGTGTTGGAGGAAGCATTTTACATCAAAAATATAGAAAAAAAATATAGTATTTAAAAAATAAATAAGTAATTAAAACACAACAATTTTACAGAGAGCCCGTTCTCTCTCACTCTCTCATACGCAGCGTCTTCTGCTTTCACACACACACACACACACATATATATTCACACAGAGTCTCCTCTGATTTCATGTTCACATTCATTCATACAAGCATAACTCTCAACGTCTTAGCACAAAAAATTTGGACAAAGCCAAAAATGATAGGGGGACAAAGCCCCAAAAATAGGGACAAATTTTAAATATTGCTTTTATAAACTTAGAAAGTTGCTAGAATAAAAGGTCTTGTCTCACAATGCATTTCTTGAAGGATATAAAGCCTGAAACTCAAATGCTTTTCATTATTTAGTGAATTCACTCCTCAGTGATTTGCCACAAAACTTCAGAAAAAACACAAATTTTAAAGGAGCAAACAAAAATATGAGGCAAAATCTGGACATTCTGTGAAAATTTGGATAGTTGAGAGCTATGCACAGAAGACCATTTCTCTCCCTCTCTCTCTCTCTCTCTCTCTCCATCTCACACACACAGTCTTCTCTGCTTTTATATATGCATTCGCTCACCCAAGATAGCTCTCACTCTCTCTTGATCTCTCTCACACGTGCAGTCTCCTCAGCTTTCATTCACACATTCACTCACACACGCAGGCAGAAACATAAACGCACTCATACATATACATACAGAAACATATACTTCTTTCTGTTTATTTACGTATTTATTTTTTTTAGACTCAATAAACAGCAAAAACACTGCTTAGCGAGTGTAAAATAATGGCGGCTGTTCCTTTTTCTCAGTCCAAGCTCCAAGGCAGCTTAATATGCTGCTGTGAAGTGGCAGACTCTTTTTTCAGCGGGCATTACTTATACATTATTACCCTGCTGGAGAACATTTGTTCTCCAATCAGGGTACTGATGTACAGTTTGCCCATTCTCTAATACCCATTATACAATGACCCCCCATTAATATTCCAAAATGTGCATGCTGATTGGCCAGTGTGCCCATTGCAAATCCCACTATATACCAACGGAAAAAGGTCAGGTCGCCCAAACTTTTTAACATTGGTTTGAAGTGTCCAAAACCTTTTTTTTAATAAATAAAAAAGAAAAAGAAAAAAACGGAGCAACAAAGACTTTTTTTCTCTGTTGCTTCTATTTCAAAGCATTGATGCACTGGCTATGCGTAAGAATGCAAGTCCCATACGCAGTACATCAACACAAGGAAGCAGTATACCACCACTGACAGAAGAACAGTAATGCGCCATTATACAAAGACATTATTTAAGAAAAGTAAGTATTTATTTCTTAAATAATGTCATTGTATAATAGCAATAACTGACTCTGTGGTCATGGTATATTGAAATTTACCCATGGTTGGCTTTATTTAATCACTTGGGCTTCACCTTCGTGATTAAACCACACCAACCATGTGTAAATCTTCAATATACCACACTACTTCATTGGTTATTGCTTAATTAATCTATGATTCCCACAAGGTTCCTTTCTAGGACCACTACTATTCACCCATTTCTCGAATAATTTGTACACTGCTACAATGCATGCCTCCCTTCTCTAATATGCAGATGACTCCACATTAATATTAGCTGCATCATCTCTGCAATACTTAAAAAAACTAACACAAGAATCCTTCTCTGAAGTTGAAACCTGGCTGTCAGAAGCCCAACTCGTTTTAAACTCTAACAGCACCAAACTCATGAGCTTTCAGCCAGCCAGAGCTTCAGATCCCCCACAACCTTTTCCATCATATATGCAAACCAGACTATCATCACCCCTGTATTGCAGACCAAACTTCTAGGTGTTACTGTTGACAACGCTATGAAGCTTGATCTTCACAAAGCGCAAACAGTAAAAAAGTTCATAAAAACATGGCTGTCTCTTTTGAAATAAACAGTAGCTAACCAAAAGCACAAAAGCCACTATCTCTAGAATGCATCTGTTCTCAACACATCTATATGCCTCACCTATCCTCACTAACATAAAAAATCTGACATAGCAAAATTAGATAGCTGCTACAATAAAATCACCAAATTTGCAAAAGACCACAAACACCATTCCTTAGCACTCAAATAATTAAACTGGCGCAAACTACCTCATCTCTTAATATACAACCAACTTACATACACTTCTTAACCAATCAGATAAACCTCTGCCCTACAAAACCTATTACTTCTCTATACTAATAAATGTTCCTTATACTCAAGTAATAAATAATTATTAGCTGTAACCAATGTCAACAACTGTGTAGGAGAGTCCCTCCATTCTACTGGTATAGCCAAATTATAGAACTCACTGCCTACTGATATAAGGTCAATTACAAGCACCTTGTTTAAAAAAATGTTCAATTGACACTTACTGAACTCAAAACTGTGCACATGTACTAGCCCTGAATAGTTTTCACTATACGTCTCACTCAGAAACCCACTATATACCTTCCTTCACAATCTCCTTTGACTCGCTAAATTTCTTATCTGCACATTAACTTCACCCTGCTCAACAATAAGTCTTATAATAAAATTGATGCATAAAACTCCACTTTTGGAGTCCAAACTTAGCCTCTTTGATTTTCACTTGAAAGAAAATACATTAGATAATCTCTCTATGTTACCTAATTAATGCTAGCGAAAACTGATCTCAATATGTGTAACAGATGCTTGTGACAGAAGGTGTAATTAAGTGGTATGACTCTGTATATATATTGCAGTGTCTATCTGTTGTTTATATAACTGTATATATACATTCTTCCCTTGTTATGTGTGTGGAGGTTTTCTCCCCAGGCCTCGACTGAAAAATTACCTCTGTCCAGTTGGACCTTCCCGGTAAACAAATGTAAAATAAATAAAAATAAACAAATTCCTGTGTTAATTGTGCGTGTATAGGTTTAATGTACTGTTAATTTTTTCCTGCATCAGGCATACATGATTAGGTTTTAAGCACTGCTTTATTTTTCTTGAAGTCTGTGAGATAGTTCTCTCATTTTTAATGTATTTTTAAACTAACTTTATAAAGCTCACTTGTTTAAAAGCTTCAGGATTTCATTTTGCTACTGTAAATGCACTTGTTCTAGTGTTTTAGATTTATGTATGCAATTTAGTTAACAATTTAATGAGTAAAATAAAGTAGTGGACATCGACATCTAGAAATGTGGCAACCTTATATACTGAAGTAAAATGAGAAGGATCAAAGCAGAATCTAAAAATGAAAAGTGCTATATACCTGAACTTCACATCTGAAAACCAGATAACTTCATATTGTTTTAAGCAGCTCCTTACAAACTTGAATAAAATGTGAGCAGTATTCCCTGTCTGCCTCCTTGCTAGCTCCCCAAAATAGGACAGAGTACTTCGCAAATGCTGTTAAGATGTGTGAAGAGGTAACAAATCCTGAAAGCACATAAAGTATGCACTTAGAAATGAAGAATTTCATGATCATGTGACTAGATGCCCAGGAAGTGCTGGATCTGGGACATTTAGAGATACGGCTATCTAATGGGAAAACACTTTAAGTGCCAAACAACAAATGAAGTGTTAGTACAGAGTTAGACTGCCATGCATAAGTATGTGAGGGGTGTAATTACCATCTCATATTTTTTCTTCTTCAGTATACAGTCTTATGTTAGGTAGCAGAAAAATGATATATAATAAACATTTAAAACACGTAGTTTAAATATTAAATGCAAAGTAAAAAGGCATTATCAGAATAAACCCTACAAGTCAAATGTTTTAGTGCCACAAACATGTTGATAACCTTATAGAACATAGTCTGTTTAGTCTTTTATTCCATCTGTTTTTTTTTATTTACTTTTAAAGATCAGTCTAAAATACTGTATAGGTAGCATTTTGGAAGGAATGAAGCATTCTATCACAGAACAGTTCAAGGTCTATTGACGTGCTCAAATGCATTTTATTTTAGTATTCTTTCATTTTCTTTCGTTTACGTTACTTGTTACATGAGTATTTTTTGGTTAAGTGACGTGCTCAGAGTCATACAGTTTGTAAACAAAATCTGAGGTAATTAAAAAAATAAACAAGACTACAGGATGACACTTGCTAACATTTAAACTTAACAAACTTTTCTAAACTGCTGGCACCAAATACCATAGTGGTAGATTTACTAACCATCCTCAGACCTGGTTCCACAAGTCGATTTCAGTTTCCATCATTGACTCTCTTCAAGAGGAATCTTGATGACTGGATGGGAGATCGTAGGTTTACCCCGGGTATCACTTCTGTGTCACTGTTAGACAGAGGCACAGTATACTAACCTCGAAAAAGGGCATAGCAAAATTAATTTAAAATGGGTGTCGAAAGCCAAACACACTCTGACTAGGCTTATAAATGCCCTAGGGCAGATAGCCTAGTATGAACCTATGAACCTAAGTATGAACCTATGTTCTGGGTATATACCTTTTATTCTTTTGAAAAAAAATCATCCTCAGGTTCATATTTTGTGGATCATTTCTTTTCTGTTCCCTCATTTTGGACCAGGTTGCCAGGTGAACTTACTCAGAGCATCAAAGTCCCAGTAACAAAAATTTTAGTATCACTGGCGTTTGCAAGCCTTTCCATAAGAATAAGGTCACAGTCTCAAGAGGAACAAAATGAACCCATCTGATGCATCTAGACACCGGTTGTATCATCTGAAACATACAGATGTAGTCACTATCCAGTATTGAAAAACAAGTTGCATTTTGCATAACAACATATAATGAATGCAATCTTGAAGAAAATTCTGTGGAATTATTTTAAACAAGACTTGGCGTGAAATGGTGGAGCAAGAAATGCATTGGTAAAACAGATTTCAGCAGTTATCTGTTGGGCTTCCTAATGAAATGTTAACAAAGCTGTCTTCGAGTCACAGCCCACTGACCACAGTCCATTGGTATCAGCTGTCTGCAATACACAGTCAATACTGAAAATCTACCTAAAACATGTGTATTTGCAAGGAGCAAGCCCCACTGCACCTCTCATATGCAGAGCTGTGCTCTCCATACTACCTGATGCTTATATATTCCAGTTCTGAGACTGCACTATCTTTTGGAAAACAAATATCCCCAGTATAGTACAGTCTCATTGCTTTCTGAACAAACCCCAGAATCACACATTAGTGATTGACATTTACGGTGCTGGTCACCATTGTAACAATCTTAAGCCTGGTACCCTATCTTGGACTCCTTTACTATAGGTGCATGTAATTTGCATTCTCACAAGGTAAGTTAATTCTTTTCAAGATTTCCTTGATATGTGGGTTGTGCTTGTACTACAGTTAGCAATCCAACATGGAGAGAGATAGAGAGCACAGAGGTATCAGCATGATTTTTATCCTTAAATATGCCATATCTGGGAGACATTCGAACTTGTGCTGTAACTCTGTAGATCACTTAATAATTGTCATCTATTATGTAAAATTTGTTGCCAGGTTTACTGATTAAACCAATCAACTCAGATGCTTTTGAACAGAACGTATTTGGCTTTTATATACTGAGAAATAGCATTGCCCTCTATAATGGATGTTGGATGTCAGGGTTCCACAAATCAAAGCTGAATTGTTAATATGCAAAGAGCAAGACTGAATATTGAAACCCAAAGGAGATAAATACCCAAAAATTTCAAATTCACACTTTGGGAATTTAAAAGGTCACCATTATCAGAGCAGTAGGACATAGTTGCAGCAGGTAGACATGTTGCCATTCTCATAACTGCTGCCATAATAATGTGTTAAATTAGAAAGTATATAAAAGCAACCATTCATGGAATAAAATCCACTTCATCACACCATAAAGCATATCAGACCAACTCACTGTTATATAAACGTTTAACTCTTATATAAACGAGTTGGTTTGATATGTTTTATGGTCTGATGAAGTGGATTTTTTTCCATGAAAGTGCTTACCAGTTGTCATTTTCTATGCATTAAAAGGATTCTCTGCCATATTTTTCTTGTTTTACTTGGTTGTTTTTGTATAATAATTTTTACAAGTTTATTTTACGTATTTTTTGGTGATAAGTAGAAAGTAAGCCAAATACTTACAGATGACAGCAAAATTTGTAGTCCATATAAATCTAATGAAACTTGTAGTCATTTAAATGTTCACATATTCTGACTGCTGTGCAAGATAGAGTACGAATAATAAAGTCTGAGATTGCACAAGGTAAATTTGCATACCTGTGGGGTTAACAGGAATATACCTTATTAACTGTATTTTAATTGGACTGAATATAAACTAGATAGCTACTACGTGTGGGTGAGAAAGATAGCCAGAGCTAACAATCTAAATATCAATAGCTATAAGAATGCTGGAAATAACGTGGCACGTAAAAGCTGCTACACTACATAGGGTAAGGAAAAGAATTTAGTTGTTAATAGCCATTTTTGCAAAAGTCATAAAACCACTAGAATTCCTGGGGATGCATTCAGAAACACTTTGGATTTTTTCATTGTCAAACCGACAACATTTAAAACTAATGGTGAAAGTGATTTATGTTAAGGATATTATTTATAATCATGTCCTTAGAATTTGTGGTGCATATGCTCAGAAATAAGGTAGAAGTGAATAAATCTATGATCCTCCCTAATGAAATCTAGTGTCAAATACAAAACAATGCTGTTTCTGAAGCTGCTCAAGCTTTGCTGTCTTCTCAAAATTTGAAAAGGATGCTACAGTGCAAAAATCTGTATATAAAATAGGTTTCTTATGGTGGAAAACTGGACGATAGAAACACTATGAAGTACGGAAGTTTGTGGTTTACTGTTTACAACTGGAACATCCTATATTGTGTATAGTCAACTCTGCATCCTGTTGAAGCGCTGATAAGGATTGTCTCCCTATAGTGCTATCAGACTGGCTTTACATAGTACTGTGATGGGCATTAGACTAAAGTAGCTGAAGGCAAAAACTCATGATTTGGCTGTAAGCTAAGTGCTTCTAGTCCCCATAAGTTACAGGTGGTGTTTGATGTCTGGCATTGCGTAAATGCTGGGGAGAAAGGCTGGTGAGATAGAAGGAGTGGGATGATAGAAATATTTGGAGCCAGGGATAGAGACATACTAAGTGATTTGTTTATAGGATATTTATGCACATCTTTGTGGTGTGTTTCTCTTAGAGTTGTCATCATGATTGTTTTGTGAGGCTCTGTATATACAAAGGCAACACAAATTGGGTGACAAAAGGCAGAATTTAGGTAGAATTTTTAAACACTTCCCTTATAAACTTGCAGTTGTGCTAGGATAATGCAATTTCTGAAATATATAAAAATCTTAAAATCATGAAATGTGGTAGTTTCAGAGAAATAAAAATGTTTCCACTTCCACACATGGTAATATAAAATAACATTAAATAATTGCTTGGCATATTTCTGGAATTAAACCATTGCCACTATGCAATAACAGCAGTGTAAAAATATGTAAATTATCACAACACACCACATATGAACTCTTAATTGATAACATCTAACAGCCTAATAAGTAATAAAGCAACTGTCTCAAAGCAATGCCTTCACTCTGTATTGCTATAACTCATTGGGTTTAAGCGTATTTGCATAAACACAACCAGACTAGTGCAAGCCATTGAAAAAACTCACCAGTTCTTTCCATAGGACATCAAATGCCATTTGCAATCACTCAGGATTGGTGTGCAATTCCAAGCCCGAGTACAAAAAGTGAAGGCTTTTTGTATGAGCCATTTCTAGCCTGTGTGTATTCTATGTGATTCAATATTTTAACCAGAATAAACAATGTGAAAAGTGGATTACAGGGTGGGAGCAAAGACTGACTAATACTACCTCAAAATCAAACCCATGAGGGAAAAAAAGGATTAAATAGTAAATGTTGCTCATTAATTGTCAATTTGTGTGACTGAAGGCAGCCCAAATTCAATTTTTCATTTTTGCCTTCAGACATGAACCCCCCGTTGTGCACTGCCAAGCTGCGCTCAAATACAAAAGAAAAACATTTTTTAAAATTATAATTAAAATAAATGTATATGATATATATAGATAGATAGATAGATAGATAGATAGATAGATAGATAGATAGATAGATAGATAGATAGATAGATAGATAGATAGATAGATAGATAGATAGAGATATATAGCAATAAACAGAGAGTACTTACAACACTAACCTAACTCACCTCTGTAACTCCCTGAAATAGCTCCCGTCATACTTCTCTATGAAAACTGTGAACTGTAAGTTTATGGTATATATTGGTGATGGGTAAGTTTACATGTGTGCCTCTCTTATTTATTATAGTACTATTTTTTTCCATATCCTTATATTTCTACTGAGTCTTTTCCTGATGTTGTATTTGTTATATTTCTGATGTAAATAGAGCTTTTATGTTTGTTTTACTGTATTTATGTTTTTTGTATCTTATTTTTTTTATTTAATTTAATCTATGCTCCTTCTGTAAACTATCATTCATATGCTACAAGCCTGAGTATCAAAACTTTGTGCAGTGATACACAGTTTTTCCTCTGTGTTGATCAGTTTGACAATAAAGTTTACTTTGACTGTAATATCTCCTTGCCACATCAGAACTTGCATTTGCATTAGAAATCACCAAGCTTGATTCTTATGGCATTTATTGAGAAAGGAGCCACACAGCAGATAACATTATCTCATTTTTGACATAGCACATACAAGTGATGACAACATACTTTTAAGGAAAATGTATTACTGTCATAATCACTACTTGGGGAGGTGATGGATGTCATCTAGCATAAAGTATGCACTATTTCCACATTCCTCATATTACTAATGTTCTGTTATCATACTTTGTAAACTGTCATAACTTAGATCATGCATATGAAATGTTATTACGAATATGGATAGCTGAGTTTAAAAAAAAAAAACATTTGTAACAGCAACTCACAAGGACTATGGCTCGCATATTTTGCATTTTAGCATTAATCACAGAAACTTAGGCTGTTCAGTTCATATATAAAAATATGTGTCAGTACTTATTCTGAAACTCTCAGTAAAGTTATCTATAAACTGGATTTGAACCCTGCATTACCTATTCTGTTTCTTCAAGTTCACTGCAATTATACTTTGTGCTACAGAGACAGTTAGCTGGTGAGGGCATTTTCTTCAGCCAGTACTGCCCAGAGTGATGCTGGCTGTACATGAGCACCAGGCTCATTTGCCCAGCAGAAAGCATTCCAAATTATTATTATTATTATTATTATTATTATTATTATTATTATTATTTGGGGGGGTTGCGTTGGGAAATGAACCACTGTTCACTGCTACTGACTGCTGACAGTCAACAGTAGGCAGTACCAAGCTGCATGCAAAGATGAAGCCAAAAATGAATAAATGGATAAATAAATAAAAAGATTACTTTTAAACTGTGTCTTACTGAGGTTTTATCAGTTTAGTTGTCTTATAACATCAAAATATGTACATTAAACATTGCAACTTTATACATACAGCACCCTTATTTAGATTCAAAATTTGACACCATGGCATTAACAGGACACGTTTTAGAATAATTTTCACTATTTTCCCTGGACACAGACATATAATGAATAAGAGAAAGAACATTAACTATACTAAAGACGCAATATGGTATCAATTTACATTAAAGGTGCAAGATAAGCATTTTCTGACAGTTGCCCTTTGTAATTTGCCAATAGATAGATAAATTTGATATTTGTAACAGTTAAGATCAATAATTCTTGTCACAATCATATAAATATTTGCAGTACTTTCCAAGTTTTCTATTCTCTTTCTTTGGTAAGCATCATTCTCTTTTTATGCTTTTCAGACATGAACAGAATATCATTTGGACTGATTTGGATATCGGCTTGCATATTAACTAAGTACTTTATATACACTACAGACCACGTTTCATTCAGAGACACAGTTGGGTCAAAAACATTTAGTAATAAAGCTGTTACAAAGGTTATAAATGTAATCCCACATTTTTTGGAAACTCCATTCTCTTTAACTCACCCTTAGTAAGTGTACATCAAACTGGAAGGTGTGTGAAACATTAATTATTCCTGCAGTGAGAGCAATCTTTCACACTTGCAAGCTCTTGGCATGCAACATTTCTCAATCCTTGTTTTTGGACTGCTAGAGCATGTGCATAGAATAGTGTAGGTCTGCAAACCATGCTTACCATCCCAAAACTTAATGCATATTGTGTGGTTCATGTATGATAATGAGTTGACACCTGATTTGCATATTCACAGTGCTCACAAGGGTGAATTTGCACTATATAAGCTCATCATGTTAGTAAGACACTTGTATTGAAGGAGTAGAGACTTTTTGGATACAGAGATTTCAATACTGCTGTTTCACTGCTGTCATTGCAATTGTTTAATTGCTTTCATACAGATTTCTGTGAAGATGTTTAATGTTTATTAAAATGAATTGGTTTACATACTGGTGAGAACTTACTTTTCATATGTGCTGTCTGCAGTTTATCTATTAGTGTTGTTATACCTTGTTATGTAATGATTTTTAAGTAAACTCAGTTAATGTTACCTGCCTTTATTAAAAAAATATAATTGAAAAGGTGAATTCATGTCATAAAAAATATGTTTAGGACTAGTAGCAATGGCAAAGTTACATTGTAGTCCAAGAAATGTGTTAAACCTGTCATATATGTCTGACATTATACAAAGGTAAGCACAAATGGTAAACATTTTTAACATCCTGCACTTTAAGTCATATATTTTGTAAATGCTGCTATCTTTTACAGACTTCCACATTCTTGTCATCCTTAAAGCATTTTGTCATTTTTTTTATTATTTGTTTGGGGGAGTTAGAGTTATCTATTACCTGTGTATAGTCCTAGACAGGCATACATTTAATTTCTGTTCATGATTCCTGCATATATTCATATGTTTTTTGTTCTGGCCAGTAATGTTTTTTTTTTAGTTGCTTAAATTTTTTACATATATATGCATTTCTCTTATTTTCATCACATACAGGGATATGGTGCCCAAGACATCTTATCTGTGTAAACCACCATTCACAGATGCAGAGAATGAAGTGATATTGCAAGCCTTATGGTGACATGGATAACAAATGTTAAACTGATGTAAAGCCAACAAGTTCTCCCATGACCATATTTATTTATTTATTTATTTATTTATTTATTTATTTATTTGTTTATTCATTTGACATTTGTTAACCAGCGTAGTCTGACTGGGCAAGAAGCCCCTTTTCAGCAGAGACCCGAGGAGAAAAGCTCCAAAAACATAAACAAACTAAAACAAGACAAGAGAAGATATATATGCACAATGAAATAACAGAACTTATAAGGTGTACTCAATGTAATCAAATTTCTAAATACAATTTAAATTATAACAACTATAAAGAAAGAAGGATCACAGTTTACATTTGGTATTTGTTAACAAGTTAAAACATGTAAAGTATTTAACATTTCACAATAAACAGTTTTTTGATTTTGTGGAAGATTGAGCTCAGGAAGAGAGAAAAGGGGTAAAGTCTACCAGAAAAAACAGTATTGAAGGGAAAGAAAAAGAGGAATGAGGAAGAATATATTAGGTTGGAGTGAGGCAGGGGCAAGTCCACGTTTTGGGCATATAGTCTTTTAGCATTTTTTTGGAAGTGAAAGTACTAGTGGTAGCTCTGGGTCTATATTAGATCAGCGAATGCTTAAAAAAGTGAATGCTGATTGATCGACCTTATGTAAGCAAAAGCTTACAATCTTGAACTGTCAGATCAGCGATTTTTTCCTAGGGAAAAAAATTGCTGATCCATAACACATACACACAACACAAGCACACCAAACAAACAGAAATCCACACACATACACCTAAAATCTGACACCTACACCTACACTAAACTATGCACACACCACTAACTATCCACTTACCTTAACCCAAACCCTAACCTTAAGGTCCGTCACTATTGCACACCCACCACACCCGCTCCCTAACCCTAACTCACCTTAACCCACCCTAACCCTCACATCCACACAATCCCACTCATACCTAACCCGAGCCCTAACCCTAACTCACCTAACCTACCCTAACACTTGCTTCCACACAATCGCACACTTACCTGAATCCGACCTGTAACTTTCCACCACAGCACTGAAAATACTGAAGCAACAGAAACGGACAACCGAATTCTTTCCCTAAGACAAAATTCAAGTTTCTGTTGCTTCGATATTTTTAACATTTGCTAAAATAAGGTCGATCAATCAGCGTTCGCTTGTTTAAGCATTCACTGATCTAATATAGACCCGTAGCTCTAAGATCAGGGGGATTTTATTCCAGGTTTTATCAACTGAATAACTATGTAGAAATTTCCCTATTTGTTTTGTGGGCTTATATTCTTCCAGGAGATTTTGGTCAGCACTGCAAAGA
The DNA here is from genome assembly GCF_019279795.1 of Protopterus annectens. Taxonomy (NCBI): domain Eukaryota; kingdom Metazoa; phylum Chordata; order Ceratodontiformes; family Protopteridae; genus Protopterus; species Protopterus annectens. The sequence continues at coordinate 211,834,335 of NC_056744.1, read as the reverse complement.
GAGCATTTGGGATTATATGGAGAGATAAGGGTAGAGAGATTAGGGCAGAGGGAGGGATTGGCTAGAGTAGATTGAGCGAGATGGAGTTGTCAAAGTAACAGTTGCTTATGGGCTTATAGCCATTTTAGATTTTGTAGAGCATGTCAGAGGGCAGCCACGGTGGTGCAGCAGTTAGCATTGCCGCCTCACAGCAAGAGGTTCTCTGGTTCAATCCTCGGCTGGGGTGCCTTCTGTGAGGAGTCTGCATGTCCTCCCTGTGGTCGCGTGGGTTTCCTCCAGGTGCTACGGTTTCCTCCCACATCCCAAAGACATGCTGAAGGTGGATTGGACACACTAAATTGGCCCTAGGTGTGAGTGTGTGTGTGTGCCTTCTGTGGAAGGTTGGGCGCCGGGCTGGCAACAAGACACTGTGAAACTCCACTGCCAATCATGAGCAGATGGTGATCCACTGTGGCGACCCCTAACTGGGAAAAGCCAAAAGAAGAAGAAGAAGATTGCAGTGATGTCAGTGGTAAGGAAGGTTTGAAGCAAGTAGTGAAGGTAGAGGCCCAGGAACCACACAAACCAAAGTCTAAACCACAAATCCAATTTATTGACAGAAAAAACATACCAAATGCAGTCAAGCACTTCATCTTTAGCAAAGACTTCTTCAGAACTCCTTGGCATGGTTATCTCCAACCTTAAATAATCCTAATACATCATGTGATCAAAATGTAATCAAACACTCACATGACTCAACTTTAGTTTAGTACACATTAGTTATAAAACTTCAACAAAAATTGTTGTGAATGTCAGTGAAAATTTCATAAAAAATGAGCAATGAACATAAGTGAAACAATAAAAATAAAATTAAAGTGAAAATAATATTGAGAATAGGAATAGTAAAAAAATCAGTGTTAGAGCGACAAATGTATGAGTAACATGGCGTAATTAGCCCTCAAGACCTTTTAGCATTAATATAGTTGTAATAGAACAACATTCATTCAAACCAGGGCGGGTAAGGGCGTCACATACAAGAATCCATATGAGCTCTTTCTTGTGAAGATGTACATCAGTGTAAAAGCCCCTTGGATCTGGTTCCAAGAAAAAAATCACCACAAATTTAAAAAGGTGACCAGGATAGGCAGAAATATGTCTGTACAGTACGTTAGTTGTCTTCCTTTTCCTGATTTCATTGAGATGTTCATATATTCTCTCTTTCAAGACTCGACCAATCTTGCCAATGTAAAATGCTTTACACTGTTGGCAAAGTTCACCATAAACCACTCCCCTGGATGAACAAGTAAAATATTTTTTCACCTCATATTTCTTGTCTTTGATGAAAAAAGACTCACAACAGAGTATATGTTGACAGTAGTTACAGTGGTTACATTTGTACATATCTTTTGGTCTATTGGTATTAAGTTTACCTGAATTCCTTTCCAGTAAACTTTTAAAACATTTGTCTTTCCTAAATACTATCTTAGGTTTGGAATCAAATAGTACATTACCATTGTCAATGAAGTAACAATATGCCATAACTGATTAACCACATCAAGAATGTGGTAAGTGTTTAATGAAAAAGTAAAAGTCTAGGTTCATTCGCATGACTTCTCTGAATGAGGACCACCAGAGGTCAATGGCCCTACTGAAGATAAGGAATGGCAGGAGTTATTGCAGATTGGTAATAGGGGATGGTACAGATCCTTACTCCTTTTGTCACATACTTCATCTTTGATGGATAGCAAAAGATCTTGTGGATAAACTCTGTGGGTAAACATATCCAAGAGTTTTTCAATCTCCACCAAAAATACTGCATCATCAAATATCATCCGAGCAAGTCGAACTAGTTGTTCCTTGACAACTGCTCTTTTTTAAAATTTGGGATCCCAACTGTCGTAGTGGAGATAAGAATTAGAAAAAGTTTTCTTACAAAAAATGTTGGAGCTAAAGCAACCCTTTGAATAATCTTTTGGCACTTGGACATCAAGAAATGTAATCTTGTCCTTGTTGAAGTTGTGGGTAAATTCTTTAGAAAATCATTCAGTTTTGTCAAAGAATCTATCCAAATGATAAAGATGTTATCCAGGTACCTAATATAAAATGACCAACTTTCAGCAAATATACTATTGAACAGAAATTGTTTCTCCCAATATGCCATGAATAGGTTGGCAAATCTCGTAGCACATGAGGCACCCATTGCCACTCCACTCATTTGTTTGAATAATTGTCCTTCAAAATATAAAAATTTGTTGCTCAGGACTAATTCCACGAGTCTGATAGCCATGTTGGTGTCATTGTTGTTCAGTAGCCCTATGTCAAAGAGCATACTTTCCACCCAATCCAGTCCCACCTTATGTGGAATGACCGAATAAAGATCTTGTACATCTATTGTGACAAGTATGCAATCTGGTTTGAAGCAAATCTAGCAATTTTATTGTAGGTAGATTCAAGTTTGGCCATGAGGGTGGTTTATAGATTAGCGAGTATAGGTGCAGCATAGAAGAGGGTAGGTGGTATAAAAGCTTGTGCCAGAGAATGTTTAGTATCATTGTTCAAGTATTTTTTATTGCCATACAACAGGCCTAGTTTCTGGTGAGTTTTTTTTGATGGCTTGTAAAATATGGATGTTGAACTTAAGTTAATCATCAATTATAACACCAAGGAGTTTAGCTTGAGTTTCAACTGAGATAGTAGTATTATTAATAGATGAGACTGTGAAGGAGTTTTTGCAAGTTTGTAAATATTTGGGGAGGAAGAGGAGAAGTTTTGTTTTTTTTTTTAGGATTCAGTAAGAGTCCATTGCTGGTTAACCACTTTTCAACAGATAGAAGTGAGTTTTGGGTAAGGGACAGAAGGTGGAAGAGATTATAAGAGCAGATATGATAGTGGAATCATCGGCATATTGGATGAAAGAGGAGTGAGGGCAGGCTGTGTGAAGATTATTTGTAAAGATGATAAAGAGGAGGGGCCCTAGTACTGACCCTCATGGTACACCAGTATTAACAAGGAGGAAAGGGGATGAGGCAGATAGCCATTTGACAGACTGGAATCTATTGGAGAGGTGGCTGGAAAACAAGGGTATGGTAAATTGAGATGGTTTAGGTTTTTAAGTTTAGATAGAAGGAGATTGTGGGAGACGGTATCAAATGCTTTGGATAAATTGAGGAAGAAACTAGAGACTATTTTACTTTCATCGTGAGCTTTGGCAATGGTCTGTGTGAAAGTTAAGGATTTGTTTATGTATGCATTTTTCCATAATTTTGGCGAGGGGGTATAGGTGCCCAAGGGCATTTTTATAAGCCTAGCATTTATGTGGCTTTCGCCCACCCCTTTGCGAGGGTGCTCTGCCTCACATGTACGGGATTTTGTTCCACAGCATAGGAGTCTATATTCATCAAATCTGGGTCTGACATGGCCCTATATGTCAGGCACAGGTCACTCTGAGAGCAAGCGGTATGAGACCGAATAAGCATCAGGTGTCTGGTCAGATAGACTACTGTCAACTTGGGTCCCCAGATCCTAACCTTGTTTTCCCGAAGGGTATGACTATGCATTTGGCGCTTAACTTCAGGATGTGTTTTCGACTATGGCGCCCAGTTTGCAGTCATCTGTCGCTTAGCAGTTTGCAACCCATCTTGTGTGAGTGGGGTATGTGTCGAAGGCCTTTGCAGATAAGGCTTGTCAAGCTAATGGGGCGGTAATTCAGGGTCTGTGGTGGAGCACCGCTTTATGAAAGTGGGACCAGTCGCGCGTGCGCCACTCCTTCCTCGTTGAGTTCATGAAGCACACAGCGGGGGACACCATCGGTCCCTGGCTTGTCCAGTCCATCATCCCAGACAGACAGACATTCCCCCTTGAATGATTGTGTTTAAAATTATTAAATATTAAAAGCTCATCTTATTATACTGTATTTCATTCATCAGTAAGGGTGGATACTGCTCAACCAAGGTCAGGGTCATACCTGCCTGGGCTACATAACCTTTACTCTCAGTCTGGTGAGCTGGTGGCGTGTGTGGTGTGTCTGACTCATGGAATCACCTGTGTGCAGCATGGTTTGGTTTTGCTGGGCTGTGACTGTTTGACACTCTGACTTGATGTGGTCTATGTGTTGCTATGTTTTATGTGTTTGAGGTGGTAGTTGTTTTTGGTGTCTGCCTTTGTGGCCCTCTGCTGTTTGGTAAATTTTTGAAGGTTCACCAGTTGGCTGGAGAGGAACTAGCAACTGATCCCCTCGCATACTAGGAGAGTAGTAGATAAAGAACTTTCAAAGGACTCACTGGTAAGCAAGAAACTTCCCTCTTCCTAATAAGAAATGGATCAGTAACAGGAACTAAAAAACAAAAGCCCAGGGATCAGCAACTCTGAAAACTGACTAGTTCAGTAAAGTGGGAAAACAAAAAGAGATTTTTTTTTTTTAATACAGAGATAAGGAAAAAAAGACAGTAAATGCTATAAATGCTGTAAAGCCAGAAAAATACAAAAATTAAATATAATATTATATATAAATGCTAAATGTTTGAAAACTGTATATATTTTTCGTGTTTGAGAAAAGGACAGTCAACACACAAGAAAGTTCAGGGGAAAAAAAAAAAAAAGTTTTGTTTACTTTTTGAAAAGGTAAAATATTTTTGTTCTTGTCAAACAACAAACAACTTCTGCACCCTGCAAGAAGAGAACAACAACTTTTTTTTACAAGAACACAAACCAGCCCCACTAGCCAAGAGATAATGTTTCAGTTTATACAATAGCCTAAGATATTATAACAATGGGGCAATAGTTGGAGGGGTCTGTAGAGTTGCTTCCTTTATGAAGGGGAATAAAATAGGATTTCTTCCATATTTTAAGTACAGTGTTTTCTAGGATGGATCAGTTGATAAATATGGAGATGGAGTAGGCAATGGCGTTAGCAGCAATTTTGAGAAATTGAGGGGGTAAGTTGTCAGCAGATGGAGAGAATGGCTTATGTTTTGTTGAGAATTGATCTGATATAAGCAGTGGAGGTGGGTTTCAGGGAGAAGGTAGGGGTGGAGGGGGTGGCAGTGGGATCAGTATCTGGAAGATCTGCATTGGTATTACTAGTTAGATGTTCAATAGAGTCGATGAAGGAAGTGTTTAGAAGAGTAGTTGTATCAAGGTCTGAGCTATTTGGACAAGGATTAGGTGTAGTGGGCTTACCTGGGTAGAGGAGCTTATTTATATTATTTTAAAATACTCTGGGGTTAGAGTGAAGATTAATTAGCGTTTTTTGATAGAATTGTCTTTTATCATTATTGATGTGTGTGTTTTGGTACAGTTTCTGAGTTCTCTATAGGTTTGAAGATGGGTTGGCAGATTAGTTTTTTTCCAGATCTTCCAGACCCTATCTCTTTGTAGCAAAAGGGTACAAGTGGGTTGTGATAGCAAGGGTAAGAAGTTAGTTTTTAGTCTGATTTTGCTCATGGGGGCAATAGAGTTTAATGTATTGAGGAAGATGTCATAGAATTTAGCGACAGCCACATCAAGCAGAAGGTTGTAAAAGAAGGTCCAGTTGAAAGAGGAGAGTACATTGCTAAAGATGGTAGGACTGAAGTTGGAGAGTTTTTGACAGTCTTTAAAATGGTGGAGTCTGTGGAGTTGAGGAGAATGTCTATGGACGAGGGTTGGAAGATGGGCACTGAGCGAGTCAGGGAGAGTACAGGGATTGTGATAGAGGTTTGGGTTGGAAGTGAGTATCCAATCAAGAATTGTGCCAGTGTTGTTATGTTTGTTATATCAAGTAGGAGAGGAGATGAGTTGAGAGGAATTATAGAGGTTAATGCATGCGTGGGGAGAGGAAGAGTTTAAGACAGTCCAGTCAATACTGACATCACCACAGATAATGGTTTCATAGGAGATGTTATCAGAGATTCAGGAGAGAATTTGCTCTAGGAGAGGAATGCTATTTGCTGGGGGATGCAAATAGTGATAATAAGCTTACAATTAACTAAAAAAATTTCTGCAGGGTGAAAGTTTGGAGGGGGTGAGGGAAGGGGGACAAGTGAGAGTTGGTCTGAGTATAGGATGGCTACACCTCCTCCCCTTTTAGTATGATGGCCAAGTCGGAGCATATTATAGCCTGGATGAAGAACTTCTGACTCAGAGATATGTGGTTGTAGTCATGTTCCAGACAGTATGAGAATGTTGGACTTATACTGCTTGATCAGTGAGTGAAGAGGACTGACTTTATTGGTTATACTTTGTATATTTAGGGAGATAATAGTTATGCTTTTGTAAGCTGGGTGGTTAGTAGAGAGTGAGAGAATAGCAGGGGAGAAAAGGAGGATCAGGTAGGAGCAAATGGGGAGATACTGGGGTAGTCAATATGGCTGTGAGCAGAAGAACTGGTGTGTGACCCAAGATTTGGGTGAATGTCACCAGAACATAGGTTCATAGGTGTGTACTAGGCTAATGGCCCTGGAGTCTTTACAAGCCTAGCCCATAGAAGTGCACTGGCATCATGCTGCCTGACATTAGTTCCCATTGCCTCTATCACATAGAGCTACTGCAGTGATCCCCGTGGTGAACTGTTTTATAGTTAGCAAGAGGGTAAAAGGTAGGGTGCTTAGGTCTCATTTTATAAGTGGTGAGTAGGAGGAAATTAATTTTGTGGCCATAAACAAACTGTACAACAGAAGGAAGAAACTGTTGCAAAAGAGAGTAAAATCCCATGAGTGGAGGAGCTCCCTGGTCAGCCTCAGTAAGAAGTTGAGATCCCTTATAAGATCCTCCAAAGCTAGCTACAAAAACAAAATTGCCATTAATTTTAAGGACAACCACAAAGCAGTCTATAGCTATGTCAAGAATCTCGATGGCAACACCCAGATCTGCTCTGAGTTACAGCACAATGGCATGAAAATTACAGAACAAACTGATATTGCCAACATCCTGGCAGATAGGTTCAGTGCTAACTTTACCCCCCCCTCACCCCTTAAAGGGCCCATATCTATACAGGAAGAATGCAGAGTCCCTGTAATCACAACTACGCAAGTAAAGCCTGCACTCTCTAAATCCAAAAACACAGCATCCATGGGACCGGACAACATCCCAGGCTGCGTTTTACATGAACTTCAGAACGAACTGGCTCCCCACTTAAGCACCATGTTCAATAATAGCCTTGCATCAGGCTTTGTGCCCACTGAATGGTGCACAGCAACATTTATCCCACTCTGCAAAGGGGGAGCCACCATTGATCCCGGGAACTATAGACCTATTAGCCTGATGAGCCTGGTCTGCAAGACCATGGAATATATCATCATGGAACTCATAAACAAAGACATTGGTAACCTCCAAACTCTAGATCCCACCCAGTTTGGGTTTGTGAAAGCAGATCATGCCTTCTGAACCTTATCAACTTCTTTGAGGCAGTCACTAAAGCTGTAGATGAGGGTAAGGTGGTTCACACAGCCTATCTTGACCTCGCCCAAGCTTTCGACACCATTTCCCATTCTGGAATTATAGCTAAACTCACTAAACTAGGTATAAATCCCTACATCATAAGATGGGTTGCCAACTGGCTCACTGACAGAATCCACACTGTAAAAGTTGCAGACTCCAAATCTGACCTCAAAGTAGTGACAAGTGGAGTACCACAGGGTTCCATCCTGTGACCTCTCCTGTTTGGTATCTACTTCTCTGAAGTACAAGCTAACACAGAAGGCCTCTGGCTAATGAAGTTAGAGATGGCTGCAAACTATGAGCCATACTCAAGTTCCCAAATGATGTGGACATCCTACAGAAGGGCCTCGCTGAGACGGATACCTGGTGTCAGAGCCATGGCCTCAAGCTCAATGCCAAAAAGTGCAGTGTCATCCCCTTTGGTAAAAACTCTGTACCCATGAACTACCACATAGGCAGCAATCTACTTAACACAGAATTTGTGATAAGAGACCTTGGGACCCAAGTGGACAGTAGTCTCTCCTTTGATAATCACATTGCCACAGTAGTCAGGAAGTCCTTCTACGTGGCACACCTCATCATAAAAGGGTTCTCATCCAGGAAAAAAGAGGTCATTGTTCCCCTATACTCGACACTCATTAGACCCATTATAGAGTACAGCGCCTCTTTTGGAATGTACCTCACAAGACATCTGCAGCAGCTGGAAAGGCCACAGAAGTACCTCATAAAGAGGATTACTGGCCTCAAACAAATGCCCTACACTGACCGCCTCAAAAAACTCCAGCTTTACTCCATAGCATATTGCCTACTCTGAGGTGATCTCTGCCTAACATATAAAGCTATGTCAAAATCAGAGCTGTTGGACATGCTACACCTAAAGAAATCCCAATCCCTCCAAGCTACAAGCTCTAGGGATCTAAACCTTGTCACCACAATAAACAGGACATGCTGGAGGGATAGATTCCTGTCCCAGAGACTTCCCATACTCTGGAACAGGCTACCCAGCTATGTCAAGCAAAGTTCTTCATGAGCACTCTTCAAGAAAAATCTTGATGAGTGGATGGGAAATAGGAAATACACCCCGGGGATCACTTCTGTGTCTCTGCTTGACAGTGGCACATGAAAATAACTTTCTTGGGTGGCGTAAGCCAGGGAACCTTGTTGGTTAGGCTTACGTAGGCCATTGGGCCAATAGCCTAGTACCTACCTATGAACTTATGAACCTATGGAAGTTAGTTATGCAGTTAGTGAATAGAGAGGGAGTAATGGTGAGGTTTATGGTTGTTTGAGCTGCAATGTGGGGATGAGGGAGGGTAGGTGATAGCACAATTGACATCAAAGGGCCATGATAAGAGGTAGAAAGTGTTAGAATAGATAAGCAGGATAAGAAAAAGAAGAGTGGGAGCATAATAGGAAGGGGTTTGTAAGTAGTCTATGGAGAGGGTGAGGTAAAAAGAGAAAAAAGATGTTGGTAGAATGGTAAGGGGAAAATGTGGTGTGAGGGGGGAATTGTGGGCTAGAAATAAAGAGGAGGTGTAAATATGAGTATACTTTGTAGTGGTAGGTTAGTTTGGGAATACTATAAAGATGGCTAGAGTTGATTGGAGACAGATGGAGGTTGTGGTTTGATTGTGAGATAGGGGGTGTAATTAAGTGGACTAAAGTATAGAGGACATAAAAGTGGGGGGGCCATGTGAATGGGGGTAGGCTAGGGCAGCAGAGTGAGCCTTAATGTAGCGAGATTGAATGGAGTGGGGCTAGTGCGAGCTCTCAGCATGCACAAGAAAAAGAAAAAGTATCATCTGCCCTGAAAATATCCAGGGAGATGTATGGAAGCTGTTGCAGTGTAGTAAGTATCAATGTTCTATCAAAGACCACAAGAATTTCTGTAATTTAGAGCTCAAAAATATGTGGACATTACTTCTGTAATTGTAACTATAATAGCAAAATATATTCTATTACTAGAGCAGAACAGCGGTGCAACAAGAGGTTTCAGCAGACAAAGAAATAGAAGAAGAAGGAGTACATGTTTCAGGTAGAGATATGGGACAGGGAGTGTACTGCAATATAAAAGAAATTGGGCCTACTGGCATTCCAGAGAGTGTGCTCCTCGCTATATTAAAGAACACAGTACAGACATGTTTTAATACAAACAAATAGTTCTCGTTGTTGAAAACATACTTGCACTAAAGAGAAAATGCCGATTTAGCCATTATGCTAGCATGTGAGGGATTTCCGGTCACTTGGCAGATGACAGAAGGGAGCAGTCAATAATTAAGTCTGGAAGGTAAGTTAGGTGTTTAGCTAGAACAAAAGAGGAGGCAAATAAGATGAATAAGATGAGGGAAATTACACAGCTAAGACTACTACAAGGCAATAAACATTATAGGCAAACTAAAAACAGGATGTGAAAATCACAGAGTAAGCAATATCAGTTATTTGTAGATTTGACTACACAGCATAAGAGGTGAGCAAGTACTACACCATATAATGCACATTTATGTTATCCACACATTCTAGAAGTTAACTAATACAGGGTTTAGCTCTATGTTACATTCAGTACAATTAAATGAGACTACTGAGTCGGCAGTAAGAAGAAAAAGCTTACAGAGATCTTAAAAGGAACCAGAGCGACTACCAGTATAACAAAGCAATGCTTTCAATACCTTATGGTCTGTCTGTGCCCATTAACAAGCAAAGGTGTAGAGATATATCAATAAACGGCAAACAAAAAACTAAGTAAGCATTTCTGATTTTCACTATGCTACTAAAACCAATATAGCAGCATTAAATAACAATGTGGAGTGGTATAGGAAACACAAAAATTAACAACTGTTAAGATGGAAATATCAGACACCGTACTTTCAGGCAGCTGTGTGGCAAACATACATAGTCAGAGAGGAGGGCATAATTTATGACATTAAATGTTAAGAAAAATAGGCAGAAAATAATAGTTATAACTAAACAAGGTCAAAAACTGTAAACTCACATGAAGAGCACGCTACACCAGGAAATGTTCAGTAGCAGAGGTATTGTGACTTTTAAAAATGGTGCCCATAACTCCAGGGTATATTTATTATTAGATCCAGATATTAGGTACATTGGTGGAGGGGGAGGGAGAGTCAAACCTGTGGAAAATCTGAGAAAAGGTAGTCAATGAGGTGAATGTTGTGGGATGTCATGGCTGTGATACTGGGAAAAACAGACATCGGACCAAAGAAAAGAACCATGCTGCTGCTATTGCACAGGAACAGAGAGCTACTGGAGGTGGTCCTGCCACTGAACCACCACTTACTGAGACAAAGGAGTCCCTGTCCACTTTAAGAGATCAAGACAGCTCATCAGGAGGTTGCAAGTTTGTTGCTGGCATAGGTCTTGAGGTGGAGGATGACCGAAGTGTGTTTACTGTTGACATTCCAGGTGTGCCATATTAATAATTATGCTATCTATATAGAGAGAGCAATTGACAGGGAGTGCAGGAGAAGAGGCAGTGAGCTAGAGAGTGAGGAGGGGAAGAGAAGGAAAGTGGAGAGAAGATTGTTGTATAAGATGTTTCTTAATATGCAGATGTAAAGTGGATTTGCTGCTGTTTATTGTGTCATTTTCATTGTGATGCTTATCAACCCTCTTTCTTCTCCATTGTTTCTGTCTAGGCACATCTGGTGCTGATTTTCCATGACTGCCTGCAAATGATAGTCACGTAGATAAAGTTGATTTGTAAAGTCCTTTTTTAATCGCAGTTGCATCGATTATTGCTTAACTTAAGTTTTTCATAACATAGGTTTGATCTTTTTTATTTTATTTCTCTGTTTGTTGTGTTAATTACTTGTTATCATAGTTGAGGTTGCCACCAGCACTGTGGAACTCCTACTGCTTGATGCCAGAGTATCAGTAGCTGCTGCTGCTGATGTAGTGATAAAGAGGCACAGTCATGCGCTACAGAGGGTCAGCCTGACACTGAGATAGTGGCTCAAACATCCCCTTCCCATATTTTGGGCCCAGTCAGTATACCTATGCATACCCATGACCAAAGCCATTCAACATAGGACAGGTTGAAGGTGACAAACTTGATCAGGGTAGTGTGGTTACTCTAGTATAGAGCTGACTGAATCTTCCTCTAGCCCTTGTGAGGGTGAAGTACCACACAGGGGTGTTGGTAGAGGTACTAAGACGATTCCTGCTGTCCACTCTTCTTCTTATGATGATGTCTCAGTTGGTGCCACATAACACGTGTAGGGCCATCACAGAGGCACAGACATGTTCCACCAGGGCCTTGGAAGAGATAGTCCAGATAATGCATGTCATGAATTCTGACATGTGAGACTATAGAAACTGTGTGACTCCTTGGACAGGGGGAATGACACTCTGTATTGGGCAGTGTCTGCAACAGAACATCTGCTGGGAGAGGGTCAACATCCACATAGCTGAAGAGTCACTACATCATCAGGTATAAACTGACTTGGCCATGCCGGATCTTGCTCCCATAGTGGCACTACTTCCACTGCTCCATCAGTGGTTGATGAATCCACACCTAGACATGGTAGGCAATGTGGTTATGGTCATGGATGTAATTGTGATGAGAGCTCATCCAGACAATGTTCACATTCAGGTAACACCCCAGCTTGTAGACAGGGCCATGGAATTAACAGTGCAACTCCTGGCAGAGGTAGTTCTTGTGGTCAGGGATGAAAACAGTGGGCTGACTACTCTATCATGCATGGCTCACACCTGCCTGAGATGCCAGAACATATCGTTTGCACAAGTGCTTGACTGTGTTCATGCAGACACACACATATTAAAAATAATTTTGCCATTCAGCCTCACATATGCACATACATACACACACCACTTATATAAATACTACTACTAACAAATATAAATATGTTGCCAGCCCTGACAATTGTATATTTGTTGAAAAATGTTTTCAGTAACACATGCTCACTTCTTTGGTGTCAGGCTTGTCCTGCTGTAACCCTCCTCACCCTGTGCAAGTGATGATGACCATGCCCTGCTCTTTACACATTTCTTTGTGACTTAGGGTTGCTATGTCTGATGCACAGAGTGGATAGCTAATCCTTGCATGCTCACATATTTGTTTTAATGAAATGTATTGCAAAAATATTTCTCATGCTCAGTTGTAAATGATTTATGTACCTCTTGACCCTCAGAATATTTATTGTATTACTTTTAGTAATGCAGTCCTACTATACAGTAATTATTGCTTGCTGCTAAGCTGGTGACATTAATGTAGAATTATGCCATATTTCATCTTAGTGACATACATATCTGCATATGAGAGTAGTCATTTTTTACCTCTTTTTTTACAGATTCAACATTTATCTTGCTTAATACTGCATTTACTGCATCCTTGGGGGTTGATTCTGTCTGATGCTGACAATGCACAACCATTACATGGTTAAGTAAAGGTTGAGGACTTTGACAGGCAATGGCATCAGTTTTAATATTTGTATGTGCTTAAGACCTTAGGTTTTCATTAAGGTAGTAATTGTGTGTGCTATTCTTTGCCTCTTAGTCAGAGCCATGGTGTATTGTATATACCTATGTCTGACAGGATCATCTGCAGCTGGAGGTTCTTCCTCAGACTCATCATCTGTATCTGCTGGAGCTGCTGGCCTTGCCTGTGGTCCTGGGCCTTGTTCTCCTTGTTGCAGCTGTTTCCTGAAAATTATATTGTGCAACATGGTACAGACGGAGTATTTTGGCAGAGACAGCTGGGTCATACTGTAGGGCACCACCTGATGTGTCTAGACATTGAAGTCTTGCTTTCAGCAAGCTAAATGCATGTCTATAATATTCCTAGTTTCAGCATGGGCATTGTTATAATCTTGCTCATTGGGGTTGTATGGCTTTCTCATGGGTGTTATGAGCCAAATTCCAGTGCCTAACCTGCATCTCCCACCAGATGACCTCATGAAAAATATCCCCTCGCAAACATTGTGTAAAGGTCACAGGTGTGTCAAATGTGTAACTTGTAAAAGCTGCCATTGTTACCTGCCATACATTGTAGATGATCTCTTGGACATTATAGACCACTTGTCAGTTGACAGAGTAGTAGCCTTTCCTGTTGATATACCTACTTCCCTGTTCACCAGGTGGTGCTTTTATATCTATGTGTGTGCAGTCTGCAGCCCTCAGAACTTCAGGAAAGTATGATATAGCATAAAATTCTTAGTCTGTGGCCCTCAGAACCTCGGGGAAGTATGATATAGCAAAGCATTCTTAGTGTGTGGCCCTCAGAACCTCAGGGAAGTATGATATAGCATAGAATTCTTAGTCTGTGGCCCTCAGAACCTCAGAGAAGTATGATATAGCATATAATTCTTAGTCTGTGGCCCTCAGAACCTCAGGGAAGTATGATAAAGCATAGAATTATTGTATGGTTGTTATTCTCTCTTCTGGGGACATGAAAACTAGATATGATCCCTTTCATGTTGTAGCATTGCATTTACATATTGATGTAATATTCTAGAGGGCAAGGCATGTATCATCCCTAATATATCCCCTGTGGGTCTTTGAAAAGTATCTAGCTAGTATAAATAATGCAACACATACCTTGGCTTCCAGTGATGGATTCTCCACAATATTCCAGGGGCTGCAGATGTTGCATATTTCCTCCAGGGTATCTCTATCCACCCTATATTTCTCTACAGTTTCTGTACCATGCAGTCCAGGTTAAGTCAAACAGGATATGAGCACTTTTCCCTTTCTAAGCTAAGGTCTGGAAACAGCAGCAGCAGTACCTTGTATTAAAGCATGCTGCACATACAGCTTAATGATGGCAGCAGCAACCCCTAGCATGTTTTCCTTGTGTCTTTGTGTCTGTATTCCTAAATGTATTGGAATGGAGGGCAAAATGAAGCATTTAGTGTATACACACACACACACACACACACACACACACACACACACACACACACACACACACACACACACACACACACACACACAGACTTTATATGTTTCTTACTAGCACCATCATGTTGGATTGCTCAATTAACATGTAATGCAGCTACTTATGCCTCCATTAGCAAGTTGTGCCACTTGCCCTTGTTTTCAGAGTGAGTGCAAAGTGTGATACTCGACAGTATGATGATGTTTCTATAGAGCTTGTGAGACAGAAGTTCTTATTATACTCAATAAAATGTTCAGGATGAAAGTACACCATTATTTCAGCTGTATTTTTTTAGATCATCATACCATGGAGAAACCCAGGAACCCCACACGGCCTTCCTGAGAACACTGGAAAATATGAAGGTCTCTCCAAACACCATTATATTGGCTCAACTCAACTACCCAAACATAGACTGGTTACTCTAGCTCCCAACACCCTAGCCCAAGGGTTCCTAGAATTTATAAACTCAAATGCTATGGAACAACTTACCACCCCCACCACAAGGGGAAAACATACTGGACCTGATCATCACCAACATGGGGACTCTATGCTCCAGACCAGAAGTGTATCCCTCACTGGTAAGATCAGACCATAAACTAATCTCACTGGATATTCACATCCCAACCCCACCTCCTGCCCAGAAAACCACAGTGAAAAACTTCTCTAAAGCAAATTCGACTCTCAAAAACCGAGGTGGAATCCTTCAAAAGCCCCGGCCTGTGGAAAATACGCCCAGACTGCAGAATCCTTTATAAATGCATTCTATGAACACCTTCAGGAATGCATGGATCATACAATCCCAAATAAAACCAAGACCCAATCCTCCAACCTGTCTGGTGGAATAAACAAACTATACAATAGAAGGAGGAAGCTACTACATGATAGAACAAAATAAAGGGAAGGCATCTCTGATCAGTATTAGCAAAACACTACGGGCACTCATAAAATCGTCTAAGGCCAGAAAAATTGCACAGGACACTAAGGATAATCACAAGGCTTTCTTTAGTTATGTTAGGAACCTGGGTGGGAATTCCCAGATATGCTCAGAATTAGTCCAAAATGACAAAAAACCCACAGACATTGCCAACATCCTAGGTGACAGGTTCAGCACAAACCTCCCCACCAAAAGGGCAAATATCTATCCCAGCAGAGTGCTGCCCCTGACATCTCGGATGCTCAGGTAAGAGCCGCCCTCTCCAAAGCAAAAAACACAGCATCAATGGGACCAGACGGTGTCCCGGGCTGCGTCCTACATGAACTCCAAAAAGAGCTAAACCCAAACATAAAACTACTGTTCAATCTCAGCCTTACTGCAGGATATGTAGCCAAAGAGTAGCGTAGAGCAACAGTGGTCCCTCTCCACAAAGGTGGTGCCTCAACAGATCCTGGAAACTATCGCCCCATAAGCCTGACTAGCTTGGTCTGCAAAGCTATGGAAAGGATCATCATGGACGTCATAAATAAAGATATTGGGGATCTACAGACACTGGCTCCTACCCAGTTCGGCTTTGTTAAGGGCAGATCCTGCCTCTTAAACTTGGTTAATTTCTTTGAAACAGTCACCAAGGCCATTGATGAGGAGAACGTGGTCCACACAGCCTACCTGGACCTCGCAAAAGCCTTTGATACAATACCCCACTCGGGCATTATAGATAAGCTCACCAGCTTAAATATAAACCCCTATGTCACTAGATGGGTTGCAAACTGGCTCAAGGACAGAACCCACATGGCTAGAATTGCTGGAGCCATGTCAGACTCCAAACCAGTTACAAGTGGCATCCCATAAGGCTCAGTCCTGGGATCTCTCTTGTTCGGTATATATTTCTCAGAGGTACAGGTCAACAAGGAAGGACTGTGGCTGACCAAGTTCACAAATGACTGCAAACTGGGCGTCATAATCGACTCTCCAGCCGACACAAGCATCCTCCAAAAGGGCCTCATAGAAACAGACAACTGGTGCCAGAGCCATGGCCTCAAGCTAAATGCCAAAAAGTGTATAGTCATCCCTCGCAAAAAAAACAGTGCCCACAAATTACCACATAGGTGGTAATCCATTACGCACAGAAGAAGTAATTAGGGACCTGGGGACCCAAGTTGATAGCAGTCTCTCATTTGACAACCAAGTGGTTAGAAAAACATTTTATATAGCCCACCTAATCATGAAGGGATTCACATCTAGATCAGGGGAGGTCATAGTGCCTCTTTACTCATCCCTCATCAGGCCCATAATTGAGTACAATGCCAGACACCTGTAGCAACTGGAAAGACCCCAAAAATACCTCACCAAGAGGATTAAAGGGCTCAAACAGATGCCATATGCTGCCCGGTTAAAGAAAGTCCAGCTCTACTCAGTGTATATACCGCCTGTTCAGGGGCGATCTGTGCCTGATGTATAAAGCCATGTCCAACCCGGAATTAATGGACATGCTGCACCTCAGAAAGTCCAACTCCCATCGAAGCACGCGCCGAAAGACTTGAACCTCAGCACTTAAATAGGACATGCTGGAGGGGGCATTCATAAACCCAGAGCTCCTTCACTCTGGAATAAAATCCCAGTCCAGGTTAGGCAGAGTCCTCATTGACTCTCTTCAAGAGGAATCTTGATGAGTGGATGGGGAGATCATAGGTTTAACCCGGGTATCACTTCTGTGTCACTGTTAGACAGAGGCACAGTATACTAACCTCGAAAAAGGGCATAGCAAAATTAATTTAAAATGGGTGGCGAAAGCCAAACACATTCTGGCTAGGCTTATAAATGCCCTAGGGCAGATAGCCTAGTATGAACCTATGAACCTATGAACCTAAACATCAGTGGTGTTATATTGTGATGTATTGTTCAATTACTTGTATAAATAGCTCATGAATGTGAGTCAGTTTTTAAATACCTAGACATTCTGCAGATTCTAAATAAGAAGCAACCAATTCTGTGACAAAACATCTTTCAATTTCTGAGCCAAGACTGTATTTTTTTCCACTTCCATCCAAGCCCATAGAAAACATATGCAATCTAGTGGCTTGTTCCAAAATAAATTATGAACTTGTAATTTCAACATCAGTAAAACATGTTGACACTTGTCATTTTACCTGTTGGTGAGACACAAGGAACATTTTTCCAATTACTGCTCTCATTAAGTATGTGTTGGCTTACATCTATGAAAATCAAAGGTAAAATAAGTATTTCACTGTGGGACAGAGTCCAGAAGGACTGAGGTGGGACAGTGGAGGGTCCATGCCATCTTACAGTGTTGCGCTGATAATAAATCCAAACTCCTTCCACAGTGTGATGTTATATTGTGGCACTCTGCTCCTTATACAATGTGACACTATGCCGATGCCACATGTATTAGAGATGCTCACTGCATTAGAAACAAGCAATGAGATTCATAAATATTCAGTGTAAATGAACTTCACTATCTGCTCTTGGCATAATCCAGTAACCCCCAAACCTGCAATGTACTTATGAGGAGCACTCAAGGATGCATGTTCATATACCTCCATCTGCATGTTGGATGAAATAATGCATGTATGACAGAAAAACTTGTCATACATGCATTATTACTTTCTAAAAATTCAAGGAGGGATGTGAAGCTGCTCCACACCAAAATGGTACATGCATTATTACCCTTGAAAATATGGGTGTGGATAATGGTGTAGTTAATTATATAACTAGTTATTTTTCTTATCTACATTTTCTTAAGGGGAAAATGTGTTATTCTTACTCTGAGAATAAGGGAGAAGGGGTAGGCCCACAAGGATAGATAGAGGGAGAATTATTTAGTTTACCACACAAGTATTTTTGATGTTTCGTGTTGGTTACACAAAACAGTTTATTAATTGCCTTAGTAAATATATATACAATATACCAGGACTGTTCTACATCAAGCTTCTTAACTACCAGGATGTGATGTCTATATTACATGCTGTGAGAAATAAAAATGATTTCCACTAGAATGGACAAAAACTTAGTTTTTATCAAGATCTTCCCCATCAAATTACATCAACAAAGCGAAAATTCTCCCTGTACTGTTCTTACCTGATACAGCATAAAATCAAATTTCTTATGTCTTATTCCTTGTTGCTTTTAACAAGGTATGCAAAATAACCAAATTTACTACTTGCAAATTCATCAATAACTCATTTATTTTTTGTCATATTACTTTGAGCTCTTATTATCGTACAACATTCCTGTTACACAATTTACATGTCTTGGAGTATGGAATCTTGGAATGTCAGAGGATTACAATCAACAGATAAAAGGAAACTCTTTTTGCACATATTTTATAGATAAAATATAAATTATCTTCATACAAGAAATACATATATTAAATAAATAATGGATCAAGTAAAATAAAGCTGGAGTAGCTATACTTATTAAAAAATCTTTTCATATTAATATTAGCGATAATAACCCAAATGGGCATTGGTGCTATGTTTCAACTAACTGTAATGTAACTCCCAATCCAATGTAATTTATAAATATCTGTGTTCCTAGAAATGAACCATTTCATTTTATATATAATTTCATAATATTCTTAAGAATTTTAAAGACCATATTATAATTGTAGGAGGGGACTGGAACTGTTCTGAATCCATGGCATGACACTACAAATAAAATTAGAAATTTTCCATTGTTTTGGTGACCTTCTCCAAGACGTCCACCAGGTTGAGTAGGTATTATCTGCCCTTGACAAAACCAAACTGGGTTGGGTCCAGTATCTGGAGGTTTACTATATCTCTGTTGATCATCTCCATGGTAATTCTTTCCATGGATTTACATATAAGACTAGTGAGACATATGGGTCTGTAGTTTCCAAGGTCTGTAGATGGCCCACCTTTGTACAGAGGGATGACTGTTGCCTTTCTCCTTTCATGAAGTATAAAGCCTGTTTGGAGACTGCAGTTAAACAGTAGTTCCAGAGGCCCTAATATGTCATGTTCCATGCTATTTACAAGACATCCCGGGATACTGTCTGGGTCCATTGATGCAGTATTCTTTGTCTTAGAGAAAGCATTAAGGACCTGTTCCCTAGTGATAGTAGAGGGAGTTATATTTGATGATATTTCCTGAGGGAAGGTTGAGGGGGAGAGAGGAGTAAAGTTGGAGCTGACTTTGTCAGCCAGGAGGTTTGCTATATCTTCTGGCTCAGTATTTGTGACTCCATTTACAATGAGCTCTGTACACAATTGTGTATTGCCTTTGAGGTTGTGGGCATACATAAAGAATGCTTTGTGGTTGTCCTTGGCCTGGGAGGCCAAACTTACCTCAAATTTGTCTTTGGTAGACTTTATTTGTCCTCTGAGTTGTTTGTTTAGTTTGATGAGAGTGCTTTTATCCTGCTGGATGCTGCACCTCCTAATTTTTCTCTTGGTTTTCTTCCTCCTGTTACACATCTGATTGATTTTGTGATTCCACCAGGGTGGCTTGTTTTTTGAGTAAGTTCTGTACTTCTTCCTGGTGAGTATAGTTGTCTCTATGCAGCTATTAACATGCTTCTACAGGGTTTCTGTGAACAGTTCTGCAGAGCCAGAAGTGTTCTCAGAGTTTATGGGGGCTTGAAATTTTGCCAGGTTCTCACTTAATAGCAGGAGGTTAGCCTTAGAATAGTTCCTAAATATTCCTGGTTTAACTGGGAGTTCAGGTTTTATTTTTCCTTCAAAGGAGGCCACTTTGTGGTCTGGGCTTACAAGGGGAGGCATTACAGTAGGAGGTGTGCAGCAGTATTCCATTTTAGTGAGGACTAGATCCAGTATGGTTGCACCCTTGATTGATGACTATCTGTTCCAGGGAGTTTGTGTTTACAAAATCCAGAAATCTCTGTGCATGTACATTTGGTGTCATATAGAATTCCCAGTTAATAGCAGGGTAATTAAAGTCACCCATGAATATTGTATTTGTTTGATGGTTAGTGTTTCTAATAATTTTAAATACATGGCATGAGTTTCCTGGGTCATAGAGGGGGACCTATAGCTTGCAATGAAGTGGTATTGGATTTTACCTATGGTGATTTGAACATGGAGCAGCTTAAGTGATTTGTCCTATTTGACCAGCCTTGAAGTATATTTTTGATGCAAATAAAGACACCTCCACCTTAAGTCCCTGCCTGTGAAGTAGCTGGTCTAAATGTGTGGAAGGCATCATAACCTCGCACTGTTGGTATGCTATCCGTGGCTTTAAACCATGTCTCAGTGACTGCACAGACATTAGCATTCTCTAGGGTAAACAGAGCTTCTAGGGTGTGGAGTTTTTAGCTCAATTAATTAAAATTAATAAACCACATACCCTAATTAGAGAAATTAAATACAGTAATTTAATCTTTACATCCCATGAATGTACACTTAAGATATGTGAAAAATACTATTCTACCCTCTACTAAAGCAAACTATTTTATTCTAAAGAAGAAAATCCGGATTTTTTTTTACAACAAATATATTTTCTAACATTATCCTCTGATCAAAGGAAAAACTTAGCAAAACCAATTTCCATTTCAAAAATATTTCAAACCATTTAAAATCTTAAAAACAGGTAAAGCTCCAGGTCCAGTCAGTTTCATGTCTGAGTTCTATAAGAAAGTTCCCAATAGATTATTCAAATTTATTCAAATCCTTTCCGAAGATATAATTACAATGTTTTTTGATCCATATCTAAATAGATCCAAAACAATAAAAAAAAGTAATGTCTTTCGGCTTTTCCTGGTTAGGGGTCGCCACAGTGAACTTCGGTTGTCTAATGATTGGCAGTGGATTTTTACAGTGCCGAGTTGCCAGCCCGATGCCCAACCATCAAAGAAGGCACACCCATTCACGTACGCACCTACCTGCATGTCTTTTACATTACTCAACCACGGGGAGGACATGCAGACTCCACACAGAATGCACTCCAGCCGAGAATCGAATGGGAGAACCTCTTGCTGTGAGGCGACAATGCTAACTACTGCACCATCGCGGCCTAAATGCATTTTAATATAAGTATTGTTTTTGGATCTATTGTTTTTGGTTTTGAAATAGATCCAAAGCAATACTTATATTAAACTTTAATTCTGACCCTTCAGACCCTTCTAATTATAGATCATTACACTGGACAATCTTCAGATATTAAGCAACTGTAATAAAACTCAGCAACCTCTCTGTTTGCTCCAGATGCATCAAAGGCATTTGATAGGGTTAACATTAAGTTCCTTCAAAAAAGTTTTAATTAAATAAGTTTCTCCCTCTTTCATCCTCCAGATAATTTCATCCCTATTAAATTCAAAAACAACTTTTATGAAGCTCAGCAAATCAAAGATGGAATATCTGACTGTAATGGTTACTGAATCAAATAAAATGCAACTGCATAGATTTAAAGTTTAGCTCTTTTGTTCTTTAAAGTCATTACCAGAACTTCCTCAGAACTTGACTGTAGTCATAGAAAAACTTAATTAAATGCTCTCAAAAAATCATGTGACCATCTCAGTAAAGGTCTTAAAGGTATATCTATTTAAATACATATTTAAAACAAATCATCACATTAAATTGTAAAAACTTTTGTAAATACTTAGAAAACATTAAAATACAACTATTACAAATTACTAAATTTGAAAATAATTTTCTTATTAAAAAACTTATTTTAAGTTTTCAAAAGACATTTAATATTAATATGGTCACTTTCTTCCCTATATCTGAATCTTTCTAGACAGTTATTTATTAAGAAAAAGACTCTCCAAACCCATTATTATTAACCAAGGAGTCAGACAAGCCTGTCCTCATTCCCTTTTTTATTAAATCATTTTAACATTCCCTTCTTTACATTCTTAATTAAAAACAAAGCTTATTATAATCCATCCATCGTATTTAATATAAAGATTCCTATAAAGTCTTTTGTAGATGATGTTAACATATATTTAACTACCTCAGATAATGATCTTCCAAAAATCTTAAACTCGATTAATAACTTTGCTCTGGTCTCATCTTAAAACCAAAAAAATCAACTTTTTTGCCCAGTCTTTGTTTTCTGAGCTATTTTAACACCCCAGAATCACTCTGAGTGCTTTTTATGTAATTTTGATATTTTTTTTACAAATGGTTTCTACTGGGGCTTAACATATCAATGTTATCTTGTTTTTCTTCAACCCTTTCTCTTTCCCATAATCAATTTCAAGTCTGCTTTATATGAGCCATGCTAGATATAAGGAAGTAGTGGTGTATTCCCATTGACATGTAATGGGATTAGTGCTGGTCACTGTCATTGTATATATCTTTTGTAACAGGAATGCTTCTTTTTTCCTGGAATGACACTCATTTATGTTTGTCTCTGGGCCTGTTTTACACTATACTAAGGAGTTATACAGCTGCAACCAAAAAAGTACCTAAATTCCAGGCCTTTATTCAAAGTATCCTTTTGTAGAACAAGATGAATTGACAGTACCCTTCCCCACTCTGTTTTTGAAATGAAAAACTGCCACTTCATATAGAGATCCTTGCAGTTTTGTGTGTGGCAACCACTAGTGGAAAGGAAGGGGTTTGGGAATAATTCTGTTCCCCAGTACTTGCAAGTGGAAAGATCTTTATTTTTATTTTTTTTTACCTAAATGTTGTAGAAAATACTTTATTTTCATTTGTTTTATAACTAATGTTGTTCTTTTTTCCCCTTACGAAGTTTCAAAACAAAATATGGCCAACTTTCTATTCCTTAACTTTGGATAACTATTTTTCTGAGGCACAGATGTCTTGTAGCATTATATTTTCTGTCTTGTGATTCTGTTCCTGTAGTGATTTGTTAAAGTACAGAAAAGTCACTGGAAAATAATTATATTCCCCAATCCCTGTAGTGTGAAGATTTTTTTTGGGGGGTAGGTTATTATAGGTTCATAGGTAGGTACTAGGCTATCTGCCTGAGGGCATTTATAAGCCTGCCACATTGATTAATTAACTGATCCTCTGTCAAGCGGAGCCAATGACATGATCCCAGGGGTGTATTTTCTGTTACCCATCCACTCATCAAGGTTTCTCTTGAAGAGTGTTAGTGAGGGGCTCTGCCTAATGTAGTTGGAATTTTGTTCCAAAGCATGGGGAGTCTCTGTGACAGGAATCTATCTCTCCAGCATGTTCTATTTATTGTTGTGGTGAGGTTTAGCTCACTAGAGCATGTAGCTCACATTGACTTGGATTTCTTTAGGTGGAGCATGCCCATGAATTCTGAGTTGGACATGGCTTTGTAAGTCAGGCAGAGATCACCTCTGAGTAAGTGATATGCCACTGAGTACAGCCGGAGTTTTTTCAATCGGGCTGCATAGGACATATGTTTGAGGCCAGTAATCCTCTTGATGAGGTACTTTTGTGGTCTCTCCAGCTGTTGGAAGTGTCTTGTGAGGTACATCCTAAATGGGGCAATGTAATCTATGATGGGTCTGATGAGTGACGCACAGAGAGGCACTATAACCTCTTTATTTCGAGATGCGAACCCTTTAGTAATTAGATGGGCCACATAGAAAATCCTTGTTGTAGAAAATCCTTTATCAGTTGCATTTTTTTAACTAATGTTATGTTCTTTTTCTCCTTTCTAAGCTGTTCTGCAATTCTATAGCCAAATAAAAAACTTTCTATTCCTTACCTTTGGATAACTTTTGCAGCACATATGTCTTCTGGCATTCTGTTTTTCTCTTTTCACTCTTTAGCAAAACTAGCTCTTTGATAATGACACAAGTATTAATTATGTTATAATAACACAAGTATTAATTATGTTATAATAACACAAGTATTAATTATGTTCTGGGTTCCATAAGACTTAGAAATTACTCTGTGTATTTTTGCAGGAAACTGAACTCCTAATGGTTACAACTATCAATGAATTGAGGCATGCAGCAAGCCATTCCTTTTCCTCCAAATGAAATTGTGATATGTCTGGTAGTATGTGCAGTAGACGAAAGTTCTGCTTCCAGTGCTAAGAGTACACCAGATATGCATCACCCTCTGGAAGGATGTCACAAGAAACCATAACAGACCATCTTATAAATATTATGATTGCACCTAGCAGGTAGAATTGACACCTGTCTCACTTTATGCAAAGCAGTCCTGATTTGAGCAGTTCTGACCTGTGTGTGTGTGTGGGGGGGGGGGGGGTTGAAGATGATGAATTTGTTGATATTTTACAAGAATTACAAGAAAAATTATTTTCTTACTTTTCTCTGTCACAGACATCTTTGATACTACATTTACATCATCTTAATATATAAAGTAGTATAAACAGCCAACATTTGCTTTAGGGGTTAGCCACAGCGGAACTCCGGTCCGCTAATGATTGGCAAAGCTTAGAATTTCAATACTGGTATGCTGCTTATGTAAATTTGATAGAAGAGGTGACAACTGCATTTGAACCCATGAGTGATCTAATTACTTTGTTTGCTATGAAAGGCATGGCTGCATTGGAAGTAGCTGTGAATTAGTGTTAGTTCTCTCCAATCTGCAGTAAAGAGAGTTGTAATGAATGGAGATACTGCCAGCCCAGCTAGCTGGAATTTTGTAAATAATTGTATGTCATTGGTGATATTGAAATGATTTGTGTAAGATGTGTGTGTTACAAATGAATTAGAACCGTATGTTATGTGTATATCAAACTGATTGTACAGACGTGTTGAAAAGGGTATTTGTAAAATGCTTGTGATTAAAATGGATCCACAGTGTGCCCCACTGGAAGAAAACAGAAATATGCATGCACTATTATAACCATTTAAATGTATATATTTTAACAGTGGAAACTGGAATACAGGAGGTTAACTTTAGAAAAATAACTGAAGTTAAATTACTTTATGGCTAGGCCATAAAAATATGGCATATTTCAGTTTTCAATACAGCAAAAGACACAATGTCTGTACTAGGAAACTTTCTGTATTGTCTTTAGGATTAATTAATTACTAGTCTTGAAAGCATGAAGGTATACAATTGTTTTATTGCTTCCAGCATCTGCCAGAGATCTGTGGAGAAGCCCTTGTCTGTGTATTTTTACAGGTAGATGCTAAATACTATCAGCTTCATCAATGGTTGTTTGGCCTTGGAACTAGCAGTCAGATGACAAGAAATTATGTCATTCTGCAAGCTATCCAAGAAGTAATATTTTAAATATTAATCTGAGAAGTCTCTTAGTGAGACAGAGCATTCTGCATTCTGTCTTGGACCTGACAACGAGAAGATCTATTCACCACATTTGCCTTGCTCTATTAGTAAGGTCTTAGGCTATAGTAATTCTCTTAGATACAGTCAGGAATATAGTAAAGTTTAGTTTAGATATTTTTCTTTATTTATTTGAGACTGTCCTGCAATGTTGTTTTAAATATTTCCTGTGGTTTTGAACACTGATGTCACTGTGAATATATATTAGCATTGTATTTTCATTGGGGCTGAACTGTGTAGATATATTTAAGTTTTGAGAGTACTTGCATATTTATTTGGTGACACTGTGTGAACCACTCCTAATAGCCTTGCTGTTAGTCAAACTACCATTTATGTTAATATTAATATTACACAATACGATTGGGCACTCTTTATTAAGGGCCTCAAAGTAACTAATAAGGAGTAACTGGTGGCACTAATAAATACCTTATAATCTGGACAGAAGGGGGCATAGCTAGTAAACCTGTTCCACCCTTTTCCAGGTATGTGTGTGTGTGTGTGTGTGTGTGTGTGTGTGTGTGTGTGTGTGTGTGTCAGCTACTTGGGCAGGGACGTAAAGCACTGGTTAGACAGAGAGAGTGCTGGAGGTCTTGGCTTTGTCACTCAGTTGAAACCTCAACTCTATAGCTGTGCCGGTGAGGATTCTTATTGGTGATCTGGAGAAAGGTAGCGGAATCAGCCCCAGACTGACTGTGGTCTCTGTGTAGTCTTAAGGGAAATTGCACTTGATGCAGAGAGCTGCTTTTGGAAATACTGTGTGTGTACCTGTTAACCTCCCAATGACTGTCCCCCACTGTTGTCAGTGGTGAGGATTGAGGTTCCTTGATTACTGGTTCAGTGGTAGGGTGTCACAATGGTGGAAAACAGTTTCACTGCAGTCTGTCTTTTTTATTGCAGCTGTTGAGCTCCTGACATCAACTGGACTAATTCCCCATATTAAGTTTTCAGCAGTACCTGGTAGGATAAACTACAGATTTAGCTGTGTCTGTGGTATACCATGCAGGCTAAGACAAATTCTTATAGAAAATCTGTGAGACATTAAGGTTAAAAAAGTGAGTAGACATTCCCTTTCTTTGATTCCAAGGCAAGGAGATAAAAGTTTTATAAAGTACAAGCAGGTTTCTGGTATCTGCAATACTGGAACCATATTGTGTGGAGAACAGCAACATAAGGGTTGAGATAAACTGTAAGAGAAGGTGGAGTTGTCCTTTAACTTACAGAAAACTAAATTATTTCCTTTAAATTCAAATCATATTTCCACCAACCTATTCAATACATTGGACATTACTACAACTGCTAATATAAAATATTTAGTGGCATAATTCCAACAAAATAAACATTTGAACCTGCAAGCTAATTAAAAAAAAAAGCCTGACAGAGTTCTGGAAGACATTACCAGTTGTAAATTATAGAACTTTTCACTCTCTCCAAAGTGGCCATCATTAAGATGACATTTTTTAATTAATGTTTTATATATCTTTTTCTGTATGCTCTATACCTGGATTTTTTTCATCTATAAAAGCTGAATTAATTGAATTTATACATATCCTAAATCTGTGAAAATTAGTTATAACAAACTGATAGCACCTGAAATAATTGATTGTTTGGTATTTCCTGACTTTCAGTTGCACTAATGCCTTGTAAATGCAATGAGAATTTTTAAATAATTATAATAGATTGGTTCCAGATTGGCAACATATTTGGGTTCAGATATGGAACAGTTATCTCAAAAAAGAAATACAGATTTTAATATATACACCCTTCCCTCCCTACCTACTCTGGAACTCACTAATATGAAAATAAAAGTATTTTTGAATTAGTTACTTCATTCCATAAATTTTTAAAGGTTCTAAATTTAGAACATATTTGATATTTACTGCAACCAATTCATATAAATCATATTAAAATAAATGATAAAATGTTAAATATATCTAGTTTTCCCTTATTAAAAATAAATCACTCTGGAATCTGTTGAACACTAACTTATAATCTTTAGAAGGTATGAGAAAAAATTTAAATCTCCCAAATGTTATTTATCACATACAAGACAAATAAGAGCTAATAATCATTGATAACACTTAATTTACCCCTTCCAAATTCTCATTTTTATCTACAGTGATCCTCAGCTTGTAATTCTTGTACTGAATCGAATGCACTACATGTTCTTAGGTACTGTCCACCTGTTAAAAAAACCTATGGAATCTCTTACACACCAAACTTATCTTGTCAGGTATAAAAGATATACCATGGAACTGGCAACTATCTTTGTTACAAATTCTCCTTTATGACTTAAGCCTTACCACTATAAGAGTTATTATATTTTGTATGTTAATAAACCAAACAAAGATCCAACCTGAAACACAGAAACATGGCAGGCCAATAATTAAAACCAATAATGTTTAATAAAACACATACAAGATAATTATGAAGAACTGCCACCAGATGTGAAAGCACTAACCTATCGTTTATCTGTCTTAGTAAACATTTTTGGCTTTAATTTTTGGCCTGCCATGTTCCTGTGTTCCAGGCTGGATCTTTGTTTTATTTGCTGCTTTACTCCTGGCATGATTCTTCCCTCAGAGTATATTTCTCTTTTTATATTTTGTTTGTTAATAAAAATGTCCTTAACACAAAACTGGACAGATATGTCTATAATATCTTAGAAAATGTTTAAAACAAATGTCATTAAGTACAATCTAAGTATTTCTGCTGAAAAACGTGAAACTAGTATCCACAGCACTAATAACTCAAAAATACAGGTTCAGTGGTAGGGTGTCACAATGGTGGAAAACAGTTTCGGCCTCAAAGGCCTCAAAGCACCACAACACAATCGTTAGCATACAAATAATTTATTTCAATGCTTTCATCTAAATAGACTTCATCAGAAAACCAAAACACTTAATACAGTAAAATCACCCTTCTTATACTCTTATTAATTACTAAACAAGACAATAAAACAATTAAGCTTGTTAAAATTCTTAAAAGCACAATACCCTCATGTTACCTTTCTGTCTTTAATTTTCTGTATTTCAAAAAACATTTAATATTAATAGATTCATTCAACCTTGGAGGGTTGTCTGCTTCTAATTTTATTAGCCATAGTCGTTCTCTCTGCTTATGATAGTTTTTAAAATCCCCACCTCTTTGATCTAAGACTCCTACTTCTAATATAGAAAATAAACATTTCTTGTACTTTTGGCATTCTAAAGTGTGCTTAAATAGTGCATTTTTTGAATCATTCATTTTAATACTATAGACGTGTTCTCTAATACTTTCCATAAGAGTATGTGTAGTCATTCCTACATAGAATCCCTCACAGCCACTGCATGCACTGATATATACAACCCCTTTACTTTTACAGGTCAAATATCCAGGAACTTTAATAGTTTGATTAACATGATTTAACATGACATATGGACCCTCTAAAATATATCTACAAAAATTACAATGCCCACACTTATTCATTCCCAGCATTTTATTAACATATAAAGTCTCCACTGGATAGTTATCTTTTTGTAATAAACTCTTCATATTAAGTGTGTTCCAATAAACAAAATTTGGTTTCTCACAAATTACCTTAATTAGTTCACCATTTCCCTCCAAAATCTTCCAGTTTTGTTGTACTATATTTTTGATTTTGACACTGTCAGTTGTCATATCCAATGTACAAACAACACCAATCCTATCACCTATGTTGTTATTATAACCTTTATGCTTCATCTCTGTATTGTATTTAAAAAGGACTCTTAAAATAAGGGGAATAAAGAATAGGTCTCTTTTCTAAAATATCTTTACTTAAAAAAATCAAGATAACCCTTATCATAACCTCTTTTGACAAACTAGTTATAAACTTAAATTCCCTATTGACCGTACTTTCATTGGTGGTCATTCAACTAGAACATATGTTCTGTCCTTGGGGTGTATTTTTCTTAATATGCAATGGATGATTACTTTTATAATGTAAGTATCCATTTGTAAATGTTTCCTTTCTATGTATCTCACTATCAAATTGCTTTAATTCCCTGTCCCATGTTAAACAAACATCCAAAAAATTAACTTTGTGGTCACAATCATCTTTAACAAACTTACTGTACTTTGGCTTTTATTCAAACTAGAAATAAACAGTTCCACATTCACTTCTGTTCCTTTTAGAATGAAAAACAGATCGTCCACAAATCTAACATAATAATGCATTAGAAAGTTCTGCTTCAGCTGAACTAAAACGTTATTTTTCCACCATGCCATTGCAATCTTGGCATAAAATGGTGCAGCTTTTGACCCCATTGCCACTTCTTTTTTTCTGTTTATAGAACTCCCCATTAAACAAGAAAAATTGTTATTCAGTAGTTCATCTATCATACTACATAAAAATTAACTTTCTGGTTATTCAGTGTATCATTTTGAGACAAAAACCCTCTTATTGCTTCAACTCCTTCCTCATAGGAAATTCATGTAAACAATGAAACTATATCTAGAGTGACAATAATATGTTTGTTACTATTAAAATCAAAAACATGGGAAAATTCCTTGATTTTACCCCAAAACCCCATGAATCTTTCAAATACGTAGGTAATTTTTGTACTATAGGATTTAAAAAGGAATCAACCATTAAAACCATCCCTTCTGTGATGGAGTTAGGTATGGATACCACTGGTCTAAATGGTGGATTAATCTTATTTTTATGAATTTTGGGGATACCAAGTAGTAGCCCCACTCTAGGCTTTTCAATTAAACAAAAGTTGTATATTTCAAAATCCATCTCTTCATTCATCAATGCACCATATAAAAAAGTATGAATACATCTGTAACTATCAAAAATATCCCTTACTGTCACTTTTTTGTATTCATCATTGTTTTGTAACAATTTAAGCATACTATTTTTGTATTGTTCAGTGGTCATAATGACTATATTCCCCCCTTTGTCACTTTTCATAAACCTCAATTCTTTGTTACACTTTAGCTCATTTAAAGCCTTTCTTTCTTCCTTAGTTAGATTATCGTACCATTTTTTTATTATTTTTATTTTACTTAATTCTGTCTTTAAATCTTTTAAACAATCCTCTTCAAAAACCCCAGTAGTATGTTGTAACAATGGAGAAAAACAAGAAGGTTTAACATACTTAACAACATCTTTTTTTTTACATGTTTAACAGATATTCTAAGTTCAACTTATGAGTGTACCTTTTAAAGTCCAAAACAGTCCTAGAAAACACTGCTCTTCTCATCGGAACAAAATTAAGCCCATAACCCAGCACTCGATAATACTCATTTGTCAAAACAACACCAGATAAATTAATATTACTAAACTCTTTGGTATTGTACCTTAAAGCTCATCCATTGATGAGTCCACAGCTGTCTGCCCCCTCATTCTCAAAGATGTTGTTCTCATTGTTTTGTTGTCTTTTTCTATTAAAAACAATTTTGCTCTTGCCCCATTTCCATTTTTTTGCAGAACTGGAACTATTAGTTTCCAATTCATCTGTCATTTCTATTTCTCCTTCAACTGCTACAGTATCACTTCCTGTCATCGTAGGAGGTTTATTTTTAATTTCTGTTCTAAAGAATTTCATCATCACCGCTGAAGGTTTTGATTGGTTAGTCGACTTGTTTCCCACAGCACTAGCCCAAGTCTTTCTAAAGGTGGTCCGTGTATTATTATCTTGATTTCCTAATCATTTTTTATCTTTGTTGTTAACAGTGGAATCAAAGGACTCAAAGCCAGTGTTATTTTCATAAGCAGTGACATCTCTTAACAGTTTGTTGTGCTTACGCATAATAACCTCATTCTCATGTTTTTCAACTTCCTTCAATATCTGATCATACATGCCTTCACATTTAAATTCCATGGATAAGGAAGTCACCTCCTTTTCTAACACTAGAGTCTTTTCTTTTAACTAAACCATTTTTTTGTTATTATTGTCCATAAGCAGCTTTAATAATTTCAACCCTGCATCATTGAAAAAATTCATAAGTTCGTTGAAAAATGGGTCAACTGCAATAATTCCATTGGGGCACTTAGAAAATCTCAGCTCCTTCGGTACAATTGCCAGCTCAATACAGCTCTCGAAATATCTATTTTCTAAATCAAGAGATCTGTATTTTTTCAAGAGTTTGCAGAGTTTGTCACATCTGTTGCAGTATTCCTCAGTTCTAATTTTGGTGGTTTTATAGTCAGCTCTCACAAAGGAATCATGTCTATTTTCAAGGATTTAAAGTTTATTACAAAAAGATAACACCAGATATCCAGTGGAGACTTTGTATATAGGAATGACTACACATACTCTTATGGAAATTATTAGAGAGCATGTCTATAGTATTAAAATGAAGGATTCAAAAAATGCACTATTTAAGCACAGTTTAAAATGCCAAAAGTACAAGAATGTTTTTATTTTCTATAGTAGAAGTAGGAGTCTTAGACCAAAGAGGTGGGGATTTTAAAAAATTATCTTGAGCAGAAAGAAACACTATGGCAAATAAAATTAGAAGCAGACAAACCACCAGGGTTGAATGAATCTATTAATATTAAATGTTTTTTGAAATATAGGAAATTAATGACAAAAAGGTGACATGAGGGTTTTGTGCTTTTAAGAATTTTAACAAGCTTAATTGTTTTATTGTCTTGTTTAGTAATTAATAAGAGTATAAGAAGGGTGATTTTATTGTATTAAGTGTTTTGGTTTTCTGATGAAGTCTATTCAGATGAATGCATTGAAATAAATTCTTTGTATGCTAAAGATGGTGCTGTGGTGCTGTGGTGCTTTGAGGCCTTTATTCACCATCAAGAACCTGTATTTTTGAACAATCTAAGTCTTTAAAATAATGAACTGCAATAATTCACAAAAGCAACACATGTCAGAATGCTGAAAGCATATTTGAACATTATTCTCTGATTATACCATTTTTTTTTTCATTTGTCAACTTTCTGCTATGATTCAATTATCTTAAGTACATTAAAAATCCATATATCATTATATTGTCCATATATATATTAATGAATCTACAGATCATCACAATACATTACAGATACAAATTGAGTCAATTTTATATATTTTATTATGTCCCTTCATTGTTTTAATGTGCTAACAACTGATCATAGCCATTGATTCAGTTCTTCTAATTCCTTTATAAGTTTTCATTAAGTTGCATGCAATGCATTTCTTTTTATTGTCTAGCTATAGCCAACCCATGACCCTTCTTACTAAATTTTTCAAAGACTGCTTCTTAATGTGTTGTTATTGAAGCCTCTTTAACCCATACCTTGTAATACCTACTAGATATTTTATCATATGTATTTTTGCTTTTTTTCCCACTTGTTTGTGTTTGTGGTTATTTCTTTAAACATAACATTTTCCAATAAATTGTATTAAGATGTCTTGCCAAAATGAAAATAGCTCCATCTGCATGTCAAAACTAGTACTGCAGGCATTTCAGCTGTAGAAAAAAAAAAATGTCTAAAGTGCCAGATGTAACATACAGGTAGAGGTGTTGCTATGCAGTGAAGCCCAATTTACTTCAATGGGCAAATCCATTACCAAGGAGTACTTAAAACTAAGAAGTCTTTTTGTGTGTTAAGGCATTTTTCAAGTTTAAAGTGGTAACTTCGTTTACATCATTTCTTCTATGAGATTGTTACGATTATCATTATTATTTGGAAATAGTGCATGTGTAGTTAAATGCTGTCAGACATTGCTTGTTTTGCCCTTTTGGCATTTTAACCTGTCAGTGTTTTTGTGACTCCTCTTTTGTGAATTGGTTTTTGCTGTTTGTATAGAGATACACTTCAGTTTTGTTAATTAGATTTAATGTTGTCTAGTAAATATTCATAAAGGATGCGCACACCTCCAGACTGGTAGCCCAACATAACACATCTGAGATACTTCAGGTGCAGCTAACATTGGGTAAGACATCAATTCAGTCGTAGCCTGCTATAGATCTCCAAACTTGTCCCAAGATTCACACTCCACATTCCCAAGCACCCTGGAGAATATTAGGACTGACCTAACACTCTCATACTGGGTGACTTACACTACACCTCCATTAACTGGGAAAACTACTCATGTACCAATACACTTCCCCAACCCTTTCTGGAATTCATTAATTCCAAAGCGCTGGACCAACTCGTTCTTACCCCCACTAGAGGTAGCAGCATCCTTGACCTGGTCATTACTAACATAGGCGACCGTTGCTCTACACCAGTAGTCAACTCCTCCCTGTTTAGATCCGATCACCTTGGAAATCCACATCCCACCCACCCCCACAACAAAGGTAACCACCATAAAAAACTTCTCCAAAGCTAACTTTGGGCTCCTAAAAACAGAGTTGGCTAACTTCACGGCACCCATGCAAATGGAGAATAGTTGCATGACTGCCATATCATACACCAGTGCACTGTACGAACACATACACAAATGCATGGATCTCGCCATACCCAATAGAAGTAAGATGCTCTGCAAAAATAAAAGGAAGCCAATCTGGTGGTCCTCTGCCATAAACAAATTCTACAACAGAAGGAGGAAACTGATGCGGAATAAGGTGAAGTCCCAAGACTGGAAAAACTCCCTTATCAGCCTCAACAAAAGGTTGAGATCCCTCATCAAATCCTCTAAAGCCTGGCTATGAAAGCAGAATTGCAGCAGATAGTAAAGACAACCACAAGGCCTTCTATAGTTATGTAAAGAATCTCCATGGCAATACCCAGATTTGCTCTGAGCTACTGCACAATGATATCTCCTATACCGAGCCAACAGATATTGCAAATATACTGGCAAACAGATTCAGTGCTAACTTTACCCACCCCCCAAAGGACCAATCACAATACCAGTAGATTGCCAGGCACCCAGTATTACTGCTGCACATGTTAAAATAGCACTGACCCAGGCCAGGAATACAGCTTCTATGGGACCTGACAGTATCCCTGGCTGTGTTCTACATGAACTACAGAGTGAAATGGCACCTCACCTGTGTGCCCTGTTCAATCACAGCATCACCTCAGGCTTTGTTCCTACCGAATGGCACACTGCTACAGTCATCCCTCTCTGCAAAGGAGGAGTGACTATAGACCTCGGTAACTATTGCCCCATTAGTCTGACGAGTCTGATATGCAAAGCTATGGAACACATCATCATCGACCTAATAAACAAGGATATAGGGAATCTACAAACTCTGGATCCTACACAGTTTGGTTTTGTGAAGGGTAGATCATGCCTGCTCAACTTGGTTGACTTCTTTGAGTCAGTCACCAGAGATGTAGATGAAGTCAAGGTGGTTCATACTGCCTACCTTGATCTGACCAAGGCCTTCGATACCATTCCCCACACAGGAATCACAGAAAAACTTACTAAGCTAGGCATCAAACCCTATATCCCTAGGTGGGTTGCAAACTGGCTCACAGATAGAACCCACAGTGTGAAAGTAGCTGACTACAAGCCAGACTGCTGACCAGTCATGAATGGACTCCCACAGGGTTCGGTCCTGGGTCCTCTCCTGTTTATCTACTCTGAAGTCCAGGCCAGCACAAAGGGACTCTGGCTGACAAAGTTCACAGATGATTGCAAGTTGGGAGCTATTAACTCCCCAAGTGATGCTGACATCCTACAGAAAGGCCTCAGTGAGACCAACAACTGGTGTCAGAACCATGTCCTTAAGCTCAATGCCAAAAAATGTGTCTTCATCCCCTTTGGGAAAAACCCGGTTCCCTTGAATTACCACATTGATGGTAGTCCACTGAACACAGAAGGTGTTATAAGAGATCTGGGAACACAGGTTGACAGCAACCTCTCTTTTGACCACTATGTTGCCACTGTGGTCAGATAGTCCTTCTATCTGGCACATCTCATTAGTAAGGGTTTTGCGTCCAGGAAGAAAGAGGTCATTGTCTCCCTCTACTCTTCTCTCATTAGGCCAATCATCGAATACAACACCCCATTTGGCATGTACCTCACTAGACATCTGCAACAACTGGAGAGGCCACAAAAGTACCTCACAAAGAGTATCCTAGGCCGTAAACACTTGTCCTATATGGACGGACTCAAAAAACTCCAACGATTCTCTGTCTCATATCGCCTACTTAGAGGCAATCTCTGCTTGACTTACAAAGCCATGTCTGACCCAGCTCTGTTAGAAATGCTACATCTAAAGAAATCCCAATCCCTCTGCACCACATACTCCAGAGACCTCAGCCTCATTACCACAATCAACAGAACATGCTGGAGGGACAGGTTCATAACCCAGAGACTGTCCATGCTATGTAATAGACTTCCCATACATGTCAAGCAGAACACCTCACTGGTCCTCTTTAAGAGAAATCTTGATGAGTGGATGGGAAATAGAAAATTCGCCCCAGGGATCACTCCAGTGGCTCTACTCAACAGAGGCACTAGGAACTAAGGTTGGGTGGCATGATGCCAGGGTAATCCTATGGGCTAGGCTTGTAAAGGCTCCAGGGCCATTAGCCTAGTACACACCTATGAACCTCTAATGTATAGCAAGGAATCCCAAAATGTGACTTTCTATACTGCCTGGTTTTGTCATACAACAAATTGATGATATCATGAGTCATTTCCAATCCTTCATGTCTGCAATGGCCACATTGTTGTTTTGTGCTGGAATAATTTATTACTACATTCTGAATAATATTTAACTCCATTGTGAATTCATAAACATTAATTTGTGTTCTGCAGCTAGTGCAATTTGTAGACAACAATTGTCTTTCAAGCTATAGTTTAAGCATGCTCCTTGTAATCTATGAAGCTGTAATCTATTATGTTACTGTAATGTGCTTTGTGTGTGTGTGTGTGTGTGTGTGTGTGTGTGTGTGTGTGTGTTTGTGTGAGTGCGCAAACGTGTATGCATTTATAAAGGATCAAAACATAGCGCACACACACACACACACACACACACACACACACACACACACACACACACACACACATATATATATAAAGAGTAATTGCTGATGAAATTATTTGAAACACAAAAAAATGAATAATTTCATCTGCAATTACATTCAACACTACCTGAAATAATCTAACTAAAGTGATTGCAAGTGCAATCATCAAAAAATAAATGTAAAACAGCTTTTATATGGGAGCTTTGCCCCTCCACATGGAGGACCCTGCTATCTTAAGGTTCACAGAGCCATGAAGAAAGGGAAAAATCCTGAATTTTGTTTTGATCAATGTACTGCTATTCAACCTTTACATAACTCAACCAAGTGCACCACTAATGAATGTTTCAAAAATTTAAACACGTGATAAATGTAATGTGTGCAGCGACAAATCATATAACACTCACATCTGTCTGTCTATAGACAGGTAGATAGATAGATACAAGCTATAGGTATAGATATGTATTAGGTATGTATGGTTGTTTGTGTTGCATGAAATCGACCTATAGAAGAGCAATCTCTGGAAGGATGTAACCAAGGCCTTTGTTATACAACAGTATAGAATACATACTCTTACAGCAATCTGTGAATGAATTTGGTACATCAGACAACTAGGTCTTTAGTCCCAAAGCATCTGTTTGTATACTTTGAGTTATACACAAATCATTACTCTAAAGTCACCTTCCAAAGCAGGAATCATTGCCAAATAGCTCTTAACAAGCTAGTAGAGCCAAAAGCAAGAAAATAATCCATAGATTTTCTAGAATGATTATAGTGATTGTAGTGAGGGATATCACATGTATATTCTTAAGGCTGCTGTCTGTCTTACTCTAGATCACCAAATGAAAGCAAACCTGAAAATAGTGTAGTAGGAGAAATATTACTGTATGGAAATATATTACGTTGCATTTCCCTGCATATCTTCTTAGGTAACTACAATGCAATCACAGTACATTCAAAGTGCAGCCAGTTAATCAACATTCACAGTACTACATGCCTTCCAATGTTTATTGGATTAGAAATTAAAATGCACAAACTATGTATAGGAATGAACGGTACTGTTCCTGAACTTAACTTAGCATTTTATTTTGTCCTTCCTAAATGACATGCTTTTATAGTCAAACATTATGGTCTGCAGGCAGCGCAGTTCTTTAGACTTAAATAACAGTTCTTATTATGAAATGTGCATTGGCAGCTCAGTACCATACTATATTCTTCAGCAGTTGTCACCAACTTTAGCACTTGTTTGGGAACTCTGTGTTTTTTAAGCTTTGACATTGATTTATGGGGCAGGAGATTCAAATTTATAATAAATACAAAACAGCTGGTGTGAGTTCACATTGTAGTGTCTTAGGCTAAGCTTCATTTATTAATTAGGAATGCGCAGTAGAAAAGAAGGTAATACTCCTGCAAATTCCTACAGCAACTTTATCAGCAGAATACATTTTCTGGAAGAAAACAACAGTTATTTGAATTTAATATAGTTAGTGGCAACTCATGTTCATAAATACAGAGGTCAGAATTTTATAAGTGATAATTTTCTCCATTTTTTTACTTCATGTATATATATATATATATATATATATATATATATATGTATGCATGTATACGTATGTTTGTATGTATATATATATATATATATATATATATATATATATATATATATATGTGTGTGTGTGTGTGTGTGTGTGTGTGTGTGTAAATGTATTTGTGTACATTATGCTGTGTTGCTTATTGAGGGCGGCCACGGTGGTGCAGTGGTTAGCATTGCCACCTCACAGCAAGAGGTTCTCCGGTTCGATCCTCGGCTGGGGTGCCTTCTGGCGGAGTCTGCATGTCCTCCTGTGGTGGTGGGTTTCCTCCGGGGTGCTCGGTTTCCTCCCACATCCCAAAGACATGCTGCAGGTGGATTGGACACTCTAAATTGGCCCTAGGTGTGTGTGTGAGTGTGCCTTCTGTGGAAGGTTGGCGGCCGGGCTGGCACTCGAACACGTAAAACTCCACTGCCATTCAATGTGCGGACAGGTGATCCGCTGTGGCGACCCCTAACCGGGATAAAGCCGAAAGAAGAAGAAGAAGAAGAAGATGCTGTGTTGCTTATTGACCAAATAAAAAAAAAATCCCAACAGTTATCATTAATCATTTATTGACACCTTTTAGTACAACACTGGGTTTGTATTATAAGGACTTGTGGAAAATTGCAAATCAACACTAAAAAGAATTTATGATCAAACTATGAACTTATGAAAGCATTCCCCTCTCTTAAAGGAAAGGGCATCCTCAGTGCCCTCTCGATTTATCTTTGAGAGTTTAGTCTCATTTGTGGTAATATTTATCAATTAACTACTTACATTTCTTTGCAAGTCAGCATGGCTTGACAGTGACTCATTACGCCTGCAGTGTTATGATGTCACAAAGACCACATTAAACAAAGCCTTTTTATCTTTTGCCAGTTCTCTGGATGACACATTTAGAGTCAGTGACCCTCAGGGATATGTAATCAGAAAAGGCTAAAGGAAGCAGAACTCTCTTGACCTGTGCCAGAAATCTACAGAGTAATCTTGTTTCTTTTAACCTGATTAAAGCCCTGGCTTAAAGGATCTAATAAACCCTTCAGTCTCTGCATGTATTACAGCTTATTTTATCAAAAATATCACATCCTGTTAAGTCTTGGTTTCCCACAATACTACATATCGTTTATTTTCCTCCGGTGAGCAAATCTGTTGGGGCCATTACTTGCTGGAGGCAATCTTT
Organism: Protopterus annectens; assembly: GCF_019279795.1. NCBI lineage: Eukaryota > Metazoa > Chordata > Ceratodontiformes > Protopteridae > Protopterus > Protopterus annectens. Next base: position 211,795,246 of record NC_056744.1, on the reverse strand, counting down.
ACTATATCTCAATTCTGTGCAAATCAGAAAGCTTCTTCATGGAGGTGACTTCAAAGCACATTCAGAAACACCACAAAAAGTGAAGAGAGAGGACATGTTTAGTTATGTGGCAAGGAGTTCTCAATGGTGAGGTCTAAACGTGTATTCTGTGAGGTATTCAGAAATTGAAATGCATAACAATCAGAAAGTTGTGTACTCATACTAGAGATGCCTTAACACAAGGGAATAAAAAACTAATCTGATTCAAAAATACATTTCCCAGAACTCATGCAGGCTTGTTAAAGATTCCCACTAAAAAGATGGGATGCCCGTATGAGGACTCACAATCTTTTGATCACGAACCCTGGAAACATAATGTTAGGTCATACCCTACAATTCACAACATGGGCACCCTCTCCTCTTGGTGTAGCAAACAGAAATAGGATAAAAAGTATATTAGGAGAACAGAAGTAATGGGAGTGTGTTGAATGTTTTCAATTCACAATGCTGGTTCTTGGACTTGTTCTCAATATGTTTGCTTTTGCACAGCTTATGTGATAAAAATAATTTGAAGCACACTGACCAACAATTAGTGCAGCATCCCTTAATAAAATAATTAGTCAATCAAAAATGTATTATATTAGCAGGTAATACTCTATGGTCTGCTTTACTGTTAGTGTAAAAGCTTGCAAAGCAATCAAAATTGAGTCACAAAGAATTGGTGTGTTTATTGTGCACACACAATATGTGATGTAGGTCTAACACTAAAAACAACTAATGTGCTTTAATTATGTTTTACATATTTGTTTGTTTGTTAATTTGATGAACTTCTCCTTCACAGATCATTTTTGACCATGACCTGAGCAACAAGAGTAAATGTAATATTTATTCAGGTAATTTACAGTAACTAGCCAACCTGTATGTTTATGAACAGTTAGAGAAAAATGGAGTTCCCAGAGAAACCCCTATAAACCCTGAGAAAGCATGCAGACTCCACATAGGCAGCAACAAGAACTCATGACTCAACCCTGGACACTGAGCCAGGAGACTATTTATTTATTTATTTAGTTATTTATTTTACATTTGTTGACCGGGTTTGTCCGACTGAGCTGAGTAATCCTTTTTCAGCAGAGGTCCGGAGAGAAAAGCTCCACAAGTTATGCAATTGTCATTTACAAGAAACAATCAACAGCAAAAGTACATAATTTATACAAAACATTTAAATGGATTCAGTAAAATATCACAAAAAAATATAGTTTTGACATAAGAAGTAAAAAATGTACATCATTCAGTAGAATATTTATGTAAGGTGCTTACTGTTAAGATTTAAAAAGACAGATGAGAGACTAGATCTAGTAAGCTAGAGAGAGCTTAGATAATGAATAGGTAGAGGGAAGATAGTAGATTGTCATTAGGGTTGAAAGGATGTTTATGGAGGATGAGTACAGTGGCAAGACCAGTGGCTTTTTAAGTATTCTTTGGTGGCTGCCTTGAATTGTTTAAGTTGCATAAGGGTCCTGATTTCTAGTGGGAGCCTGTTCCAGGCCATAGTGGGATTATAACTATAGAGATTGCACCCAAATTTGGTCCTAAGCTTATAGATTAGTAACAGGTCTTGGTTAAAGCTCGGAGAGGTCTAGCAGGTGAATAGTGGGAGATGAGAGACAAAAGAGTAGGACAGTAGGAAGACTGGTAAAGGACAGAGTGAATAATCTGGAGATGAGAGAGGAGAAGCAGGTGGGGCAATTCAAGCCAGTTTAGGTGTTTTAGTGAGAGACAGAGATGAGATTTATAAGTCTGATGGGCAGCGAATCTTGCAGTCTTGTTGTAGGTGAATTCTAATTTAGCCAGGAGTGAGGAGTTGAGATTTGTAAGAGTTTGACAGCTATACAATAGACTGGGTAGGGGCTAAGCATGAGAGAGAGATACCTTTGCTTCACTGGTGAGAAACTTTTTGTTTTGGTAAAGGAGCCCTAGTTTCTGATGAGTTTTCCTGATACAATTATTTACGTGTAAGTCAAACTTAAGTTGGTCATCGATGATGGCGCCTAAGAGTTTTGTGCTGGATTCCACCTCGATGGGAGTGTTATTAAGAGACAGTATTGAGAAGGTGGATTTATTGTGGTTAACATTTTTAGGAAGAAAAAGTAATAGTTTAGTTTTTTGGGGGGTTTCGGAGAGCCGGGTTTCTATTGAGTTAAAGGATGTCTGTGTAGCTGAGATGAGTACAGAGGGAGAGTCAGCAATAGTGATGACTGTAGAGTCATCTGCGTATTGTACCAGAGATGACTGAGGACAAGAAGTATAGAGAAGATTAGTAGAGATGTTGAAAAGTAATAGACCAATGATATAACCTTAAGGAATACCCATTTTAACCAGGAGAGGAGGGGAGAGTGCAGAGTGCCATCTCACTGATTGAAGTCACTCAGTGAGGTAGCTGGCAAACCATGCAACATTAACAGTGGAGAAGTTAAGGTTGGTCAGTTTGTTCAGCAGAAGAGGGTGAGAGATGGTGTCAAAAGCTTTTGAGAGGTCTAAGAAAAGGCAAGAAATAAGTTTGTTGTCATCTCTGGCTAAAGAAATAGTGTTAAGGAATGATATTAGGGTAGTAGTAGTAGTGCTATGCTTAGGTCGAAATCCATGTTGAGTGGGTCTGAGCAGATTTTCCTGGAGTAAATATTGCATGACTTATTTATGTATGCATTTTTCAAGAACTTTTGAGAGAGGTGAGAGGATAGTGATTGGTGATTTCAGAGGAGTTACCTCCTTTGTGTATAGGTAAAGTGTAGAATTGTTTCCAGATGGAAGGAACTTTAGACTCAGATGGAGTGGTTAATTAGGAAAGAGACAGGGAGAGGAAGGGAGTCAGCTGCTAACTCAAGAAAAAGGTTAAAAACATTAACCACTGTCTACATTGCTGTCCATTTTTTCATATGGTTAACTATAACCGTTTCAAAAAATGAGGGAATATTTTGACTATGTTTACTCAGTTACAGGCTACACTTTGCAGAGATATTTATTTCTTCTTACATAAATATATAAAACTAACAAATTAACCTTTTGGGCTATCACACACATTCTCAAAGCTTTCTTGAGTATCAATATGTAGTTAGTCATTGCTGCAGAGCTAGTTATTAGAGAAAGCATTTTGTTAATTCTGAAAACAATGGCAATGCTTTTAACCATTCTATACTTAGATATGGTGTTTTGTTAATGGGTAATTTATATGTGTGTGTGTGTGTGTGTGTGTGTGTGTGTGTGTGTGTGTGTGTGTGTGTGCACATGTGTGTGTGTGTGTGTGCGCTTGTGCACATACAAGCTTTTGTTTGACAAATATGAATTTCCGAGGAACAGCGGAATTGATGCTAAGGTTAACGTTGCAATGATGATGTTTGCTCAACTATCATTTTGGTACAAGGTGTGCTTTTTTACAGATTTAGCTCAACATGACCATTCTCAAAAAGGTAATAAGTTTAACACCATGGAGAGGTAACTAAACTATTATGACTGGTCCATCTGTTGGTTGTAATTTGTGCAGTTAACTGTGGTTAGTGAGCTTTGTCTAGAAGACATACATTCTTGATCACTGTCTCCAAATAACATTTACTATTATCTATGGTAATTCCTGAGAGATGTAGCAATGAATGTTCCACTCTGACATTTCAGTAAGTAACTGTCTGGTAGTGATCATTCAGTGTTGTTACTCAGTAGAGCTGCATCATGTACCATTCTCTTAGAGAAATGTATCAGAAGAGGTCTCTTCTGACTCACTGTGATCTCCTGTCTATGAATTTTCATTTTCAGTCTCCCCACATACTATCTCACTGTTTGCAGTTTCTCCTCCTGATGGCTCAGTGTTTCATATAGAGCACTAAGCAATGAGCAATAATCACTACTGTTTCCTCAAACCCATTATGGCAGTGTGGTGCCCAATGGCCCAGTATTATCCATCTGGGTTTCCCTGATGGTGCAGTATTATCCATGTTTGTTTCCCTGATGGCCCAGTATTATCCACATGGGTTTCCCTGATGGCCCAATATTATCCATTTGGGCTTCCCTGATGGACCAGTATTATCCATGTGGGTTTCCCTGATGGCCCAGTATTATCCACATTTGTTTCCTAATGGCCCAGTATTATCCACGTTTTTTCCTGATGGTGCAGTATTATCCATGTGGGTTTTCCTGACAGCCCAGTATTATCCATGTGGGTTTCCCTGATGGCCTAGTATTATCCATGTGGGTTTCCCTGATGGCCCAGTATTATCCATGTGGGTTTCCTTGATGGCCCAGTATTATTTATGTGGGTTTCCCTGACAGCCCAGTATTATCCACTTGGGTTTCCCTGATGGCCCAGTATTATCCACATGGGTTTCCCTGATGGCCTGGTATTATCCATGCAGGTTTCCCTGATGGCCCAGTATTATCCATGTGGGTTTCTCTGATATCTCAGTATTATCCACATGGGTTTCCCTGATGACCCAGTATTATCCACGTGGGTTTCCATGATGGCCCAGTATTATCCATGTGGGTTTCCTTGATGTCCCAGTACTATGCATGTGGATTTCCCTGACAGTCCAGTTATATCCATGTGGGTTTCCTCTGCCTTCACTGAAGTGTATTTCCACAGCTTATGCCCCCTCTTTGGTGGGACACAAAGCCTCATACATCACTAGACTTCAGAAGGTTTCATTAACAATTTAATGAATAATAACAGTCTAATATGATCAGTTCTGTCGACCTTCAACATGTAGAGTAGTTGTCAATTGCTATAGTTTTGTCACTAATGTACTATTTAAATATGCACACCATAATGTTTATATTAATTTTCAGTCTGTCTCTGTGCATTCTGTTATCCTGTGACCTGGCTTGGGATGTGTCTGAAGCAATCCACTGCGGATCAGTCCCATTAAGTTCATGAACAAAAAAAAATAAATATATCTGTTTTGATTTACAGTAACCCTCTTTACAGACTCTATCATCCATTTTGTTTCTCGTGCCCCTGTGGAAAACTTTTTTCACTATACATATTATAGACTGTAATTTCTATGTGAGAAACATTTTAATACATCAAGATATAGTTTAAAAGTACCTTTGTAATTTATATGCAAAAAATAATACTAATAATAATTGCATAAGTATTCCAGAATGGAAAATAATGATTAGTACTTTAGGAATTGTCCACGGTGGTGGTGCTGCGGTAGCATCACAGCAAGACGTTATCCCGTTCGATTTTCAGCTAGAGCGTCTTCTGTGGAGACATGCGTGAATGGGCGTACCTTCGTTGAAGGTTGTGCGTTAGGGCTGGCAACTCAGCACGTAAAAATCAACTGCCAATCATTAGCGGATCGGAGTTCCGCTGTGGCGACCTGTAACCGGGAAAAAACCGAAAGACACAACTTCAGGAATTGTTACAACAAGCAACAATGGTGAAAATGTTTATTAAAACACAACAGAATGTAATAATAAGAAGAAGGTTATAACCATTGGTGGTGTCAAACGTACTTCATAAAGGAATCGTTAGTGATTGGTATTAAGTATATGAACAACGCTTGTTACTTTTAATATATCACAGCCTATTCTCATTTGCATATATCAAGCTAGCACATACTTTCCAAGTTTGAAGGCAGTGGAATCTAACTACGGTAGTAATATTACTCATGTTCTGCCTGTACTTATCTAATACTTAGTTTGCAATGCCAGGAATTTATAGTTTCATATAATTTCCCACCTCGGTTCATTTGTACTTATCCAATGTAATGTATGCTACAAAATATATCTTATGTCTAGCGTAATTATCGTGCTAACTTTGCATTCTGTGATTATCTATACTAGCAGGATATTTGTTTTGTCAATTTGAACTGCAGTTCCATTCTCATTTAACAAGATCGTAAACAAAAAATGCCTTAGTTGTCCAGTACACTACATGTTTAAATTTGGCAAGTATGGGCAACAAGTTTTATTCTGGAGAGCCTGGTGAACTGAACAAACTGATACAAAATAGTGTTATCTGTAGCATTTCTTGCAACTACTGCTAAAGAAAACCACTTTGTGTTAATGGCAGTTATCACTGTTTAATACCAGTATGTGACATTAATAACGTCACCTTGGTCACGTTGTGACATTTCAGAGTGTTAACTGCCTTCTGCCTACTTGGTATGAAAATGCCATATATTAACATTTATATTTTCCATAGACAAATGCAATTACATTTCACAGGTATTAATTCTACTCCTATGGTCTCTGGATAGTAAAAATGAACAATTAGAAAAGTATAGTATGTCATTAATTTCTAAGTTGCACCAGCTACTATATGAGCCTAGATAGGCTAATAAAACAAGGAATGCAAGTCTTTAGCATTTCAAACATTCCAGCCACATAGTTTGGCTACACTGAGCAAGCTACATCATATAATTATTTAACATTATGGGCACAGCTGCTGTTGCATAATAACACAAAATGCTGTTCTCTAACATTCCAAACATTTCGACCACATTCTTAAAAATGTAAGTTGTCTTTTTCTAACTAAAGGGTCTAAGGATAAAATAAATGGCTACTCTGCCATCAATAACCACTAACAAAAGTGAATATTCTTTACAAACTAAATGTTAGTGGCCTTCTCGGCTGCATTGTCAAGGTCATTTAAATTGTCCTCTAACAAAATGAGCACTTATCCTTTGTATAATGACATATGGTATAGTGCCTGTAGTACTACAATTTATTTTCCTCCCATTTCTTCTTTTTTAGTTTTATCTCAGCTGGTTATTACATTTTACATAAATATATTTTTCCTACCCTAAAGTCTGCTGAGCTTTGTAACCAGCAACATCAAGGTACGGTTAGTATGAAAATGTGTACATAGGCTTTCATGAACAAATCTCCATCCATGCACAGGGTGCCTTCCATTGAAGTCTATGGATGTATCAAGCCTACCTTTACATCACTGGGTATTCTCTAGATCTTTAGTAAAGGTTAACATTTATGAAGTTTTTTTTAATTAAACAATGTTCCAAAATATTAATAAGGATGGAATGGAAAATGTATTATAGCACATAAACCATCATTTGCCATGATGTGTTAGTAATCTCCAACAAAACACTTTAATAGTTAATTAGGGTTACCACCTGTCCCACTTTACTTTGGGCAGCTGTGTCCTGCAAAAAAAGTGAAAAAATGGCAAATGTCCTGAAATTTTAGGACAAAAATATTTCCTATATTTTATGTAATAGTTGCATAAATGAGTTATTCTGTATCTGAAACACCTAAATGTTATAAGAAACAGAATAAGCAACTAAAATGGTAAAAGAATAAGCTTTTATTTAGGCAAAAAAATGAAGTTCTGTCCTTTGTACTGGCCTTGGGTATGTTTTCCCTTGCAAAATCTGACGTTTGTACCAAAAATGTCCCACTTTGGGCATTTGAAAAGGTGGCAACCCTATAGTCAATATGATTTTAAATGGATGGCACAGTGGTGCAGCGAAGAGCATTGTCACCTCACAGCAAGAGGTTCCCTGGTTTGATTGTCAGCTGGAGTGGTTTATAAGCAAAGTCTGAATGTCCTACCTTTGTTCATGTGGTTTTCCTCCAGGTGCACCAATTTCTTCCCACATTCTAAAGACATGCAGTAGGTGGATTGGATACTCTAAACTGGCCATAAGTGTGAGTGTACATGCAAGTGTGCAAGTGTGTGGTGTGGAAGAACAACCGCAGAAGGGCTAGCTACCCAGTGGTGTGAATCTTGGCTCTAGATGATTGTCACTGTTGAGGTGACACTCCAACCCCATATAGGGTTTGCAGATGGATGGATGATTTTAAAAGTGTAGTATCGGTTATCCCCTACACTGCATACTGCACTCCTATTACAAAATAAAACCAAGCACTGTACTAATATGCCTTCTCTGAGTTATGTATATTGTGACAGCAGTTAACTTTTGTCTGTGTTTTGACATTAGATAATGGCTATTTTTTATCTAGGCAGCAAACCTCAACCATTAAAACACAAACCAGGAAATGGCATACACTGTGAAAAAATTATGACACAAATTTATCCTGAAAATAAAACCTAATTTACTTTTCTTGTCATTTTATATATAGGATCACCATGAACTATGAAGATCAATAAATGAATATATGAAATGGAACAAAAGTACTGGTTCCAGTGATCATTAAACAAAAATTATCTTTTGAGTTTTAGTCTCAAAACCATTTTAATTACCTAGCTGTCATTTTAATCAATAATCTAGTACTATTAAGTCTAAATGTTCATATGTTATTGCCACATATTGGTGTCCTGCTCCTCATAAAATGTTTGATTTTCTGGTAAATCACTGAGGATTATAATCAGTCAATAATACCAGATATTAAAGTATCATATGTTTTATTGTTCTGAAAATGAACATTGATGTAAAACCTGTTGTGTTATTTTTTAAGTGAATCAGAGTACTATTTTAGAATGACCCTTTATTTTGGCCTTTTGTCCTACCATTGTATTTAGCTTTGTCAACTTGAGAGGCATGCTTGATACTAAACTGTCTAATTCAAGGCAGAGTTAATCCGCTGCAACTATGTTGTACTATAATCACAATAAATAGCAACTTATGCTCAACATTTGAAGAAAAACACAATATAAATTCAGTCAGAAAAAGACATTTGGCAATCAGAGGTTTTACTGTAAGCTTTTTACTGAAATAGTATATTCCATGAAAACTGTTAATATAACTGTTCTGTACCAGGAATAGAATTCCTAAGACTTAATTTGTTTGTATGTCTGTGCATAGCTTCTGATGTTTTTCTACTGTTTCATAGACTGTAATCAACATTAGATAGTGATATGTGGGTATACACTTACAATGAATACACTCCCTGTTCTTAAACAAATAATGACCTCCAAAATTTTGGTCTTGACATTATTATATATTTTTAATAAGGTGTAGAAATCATTAGTCACATGATTATATTCACATTCCTGTCCAGTTTCTCTTATGCTATGCTCTAAAATAGAACACCAGCAAACCAAGAAATCTTAGTAGCACAGCAATTGCTAACCAGAGTACAGACCTGAAAATCATTCTGGGATCTTAACTCCCCATAGAAGAATGAGGGAAATTCTAAGTTATCACCTGCAATGTGAATAATTCTAAATTGCAGAAAGCTACTTTATACAATACTACTGTTTGAATATGTGTTCTTATCAGCCCCAATTACCATGTACCCCTTCTCAGATGATCCATTCCTTCTCCCATTTCCTGGCGGATATGTCTTTTGGAACACACATCTTTAATTGCAGCAATAAGGGATGAAACGTGAATAAGTCACAGTCCATCACCCATAGCATCTTAGATTTTAATGCTATACCCTGTCCCTCAGAGCTAGATCATGGTCAAATGGGGCCCTGAGCAGAGTAATAGACCAACATTCCCCTCCCCCACTGCAGCCAATCCAGATCAATTACTTGTCACTCGCTCCACAGTTACCATAAATACTGCTCAAACCGTCAGAGTGCATACTATTTTCTTTTTACTTTTACAATAATTAGAGATCTGGATTTAATTTAAAACTTTTATTTCAAATTTAGTAGCACAAACACTGAAGGCCATTTGCTAAACAAAACAGTTCCACATTGAAAACAGATGTAGCATGAGCAAAAATAAGTTTCTCTTCTCCTGAAGCTCATCTTTATTGAAAAAAGTATCTAGCCAGTGACGTATTAAGTGTGCCTTGGCCCTGAGCTCTTTTCTAACCATGGGCCCCCTGCACAAATTTTTAGGACCATGAATAAATGTATATGTTCTTTGACTCACCTTCCTGATTTTTTTTTAAATTATATTTCTTGTTTAATTCAGGGACACTAGTTAGAGTACATTTTAAATTTGTTGTTTTGAATATTTTTTTCCAGTAAGCAGTGAAACAAAATGTATGTACAAATAATGACAAAAGTACCCATTTCAGATCATATCAACCAAAAAAAATGCCACTCAAACAGTTGTCATTATAATGCAACAATATCTGTACTCAACAATTATGGCTACTAAACTGACTGTGTGCACATCACATATCATAAATGACTACAGTGAAGTATTCCAATTTGCTTTACACAAATGCACACTAGTCCTGCAAAGACAGATTAATTGATTTTTAACTTTATCATCTCAGCAGGGTCAATCATTTTTATCTACAGACATCCCACAATCTCAGCAATTATTGCTACATTGTTGACTGCTTCCTTTTAAGATGTCTGTGTAAAAAAATAAATGAACAACAGCAATAATAACCAAAGAAAACATATTTCAAATTTGTTTAACAAACAGGCACAACAGCCAAAGTATTCCTACTTGATTCACTCCCCTCCCAACACACACATGCATACTAGTCCTACAAAGCCAGATTGAAGACAGTTTAAAAATGATCACACAGATAAGAGTATAAGGTACTTTCATCCACAGAGATTATGCCCACGCCATCCAGCAGTTATACCCATTTTGTTGACTTCATACACCCCTTATTGTTATTAAGAAATAAATTGCAGGGGCAAAGCCTAGATGGCCAACTGAGAAAAGTGAGTTTTGAGAGCTCCATAAACTAGTATAATAATATAGAAACATTTTATTATTTTCAAGTTTAAAATGTCAGAAATCTATGGAGGAACTACTAAACTACATAAATATCAATTTTGGTGGAGATATACAAATATTTTCCTGTCAAGTAACTTGGAAGTATATCGAGTCACTGAATATGAACAACTCAAGAAATTCTCATCCAGATGTTGCTTTGATAAAAGAACTGCAATTGATGACATCTACCTTACAGGAACTATCTTTGAAGATGGATAGCTTTAAAAATGACTTAGAAAAACTAAAATTCAATTCTCAAAAACAGACTGATACTCTTAATGAACTACTACAGCAACACCATACAAAAATAACAAATATAGAGACTTCTCTAAATGATATTGAAGGGAGATTCAAAGAGGAAGAATTCCAAAAAGAATTTCTGCTTAAAAAGAATACATGGCTGCTTAACAAAATAGATGGCTTAGAAAACAGGCAAAGGAGAAACAACATAAGGATCTTTGGTCTGCCTGAAAACACTGAAGGAGAAGACATTATTTCATTGTTAACAACCTGGATTCCTGAATTTTTAGACTTGAAAGAGGGACTTTGTACTAAGGAAACCTGCTTCTAACTCAACTAATACTCCACCTAGATCCATAGTTATAAAATTTCTTTCATTTCTGGACAAGGAACTAATATTAAAATCTGCTTGGAGAAAAATGTTTTTACTTATAAATTTAAGTAATTAACTAATTCGACAAGGTACCATTCATCAGAGATCAGACTCAAATGTAACAAATTAACATCATATATAATAGTAGTAACAGTAGAGTGTTTTGAAAAAAAATGCTGTCATGGAGACTAATGCCTTCTTCAGTTAAAGTATGATTTAGAAATGTCATGTGTATCCTGGTTGAATAATAGTAGCAAGCTTCTAGTACAAATGTCATCATTATTCTGTCTAAATATAGTTAATATCAATTATGGCAGCATTGGCAGGTATCACAGCTATGAGCGTTGTTTGATAAATCCTGATATGGTGTGCGTGGATGCAGCTGTGCCTGGCAGCTAGTACAAATGTCATTATTATTCTGTCTAAACATAGTTAATATCAATTATGGCAGGTATCATAGCTTTGAGTGCTGTTTGATTAAGCCTGACATGGTGTATATGGCTGCAGCTGTGTCTGGCAGCTGTTGTATGTTGCCGTTTTCATCTCCAGGAAGCTGTGGGTTGTGGATTGTGATGGAGGTTTAGTGATGCTTGTGTATTAGGAAGAGACATTTGGTGTTTTCGCCAAGATCCAAGGGAAGGGGGTGGATGGAGTTGTGATATGGGATATTTTGGCAGAGAATAGTTTGTTTATACATCTGCTGAGTGAGAGGTGGTAAGGCTGGAGGAATTTGTTGTCTCTTGTGGCGGCTTGTTGGGAGGTTTTTTTTTTTATCTGTTTGCTCTCCATTCTTTTCCTGTCTGATGCCTCACTGAAAGGGAGGGAATTTAGGCTTGAAGGTGCAGTGAAGTGAAGATTTGCTTCAGGTGCATTGCAAGCCTCTGGTATGCAGTACACAGACACACTAACAGAAACAGACACTCCCAGGTTGCTATGGTAAAAGAGACAGAGTGACAATAATGTTTAATGTCTCTGAGGAGCCTCCGAGATGATTCTTAGCAATGTTTTTGGTTTAAACAAAATAAAAACATATATATATATATATATATATATATATATATATATGGGTCTCCTTCAGTAGATCAAACATATAGCAAGTTCGAACCTCACATGGCCGAGACCATATGTTCAAACTTATAAATGTTCGATCGGACTGAATGGAGATCTCTATACAGTGCGGAACAGGAATATTTCCCTTTTCTGCAATGTAGTGCAATCTCGGAGTTGGTATATTTAAGTAAGGGGTGTGTGGGTGGTGTAGCCCCCCTGCTACAGATGTTTAATTTTGTTTTCTGTCATTTTTTTTTTCTTTTTTACTTCAGTGTTTAAACTATTACAAGTTTGAACATATGGTCTCAGCCATATGTGGTTCGAACATGTAATATGCTCGATCTACTGAAGTAGATATATATATATATAATACATATATATATATATATATATATATATATATATATATATAATAAAAGGCTGTTTTAAACCACATGTACACATATCGATGGTCTCCCAACACTTCGTTTAGCTCATTAAGTTGATTCTTGGATAAAAAATAAATAAATAAGCACAATTTTATATTTGAAATGTATTTTGGTCCAAACACATTAAGGTCTTACATAAGAGTGGAAGTCTGAGTTATTGTAAAAGACTAAGAGCACTTGGTCTTATGCAGAACCCTTTGCAGTGGTCTGAGAGGTGAGCTTGCTTGGACCTGTTGGGAATATGGAGATAGCTGATTCTAGGGGTGTTTCAGGTTGCTGGGAACTGCTAAAGAGTCATCAGATTTCCTTAGTGGAAATATATGTGGGAATGGAAGGTGTGTTGAGTGGTTCACTGGCAGAGTGGCCACTGCATTGAACAGGCTGATAAAATGGAACAGAACAAATATTGGTTTGAATATTTTAAGAACAGCCTGAAAACACACAACATGAACTAGTGAATGGTATTCTGTCAAAACTGGATGGGTATTGTTGCCCATGCTTGAAGTACTGATATGTGTGTATGTAAGGATGGAAATATACTTATAACAAATAAGAAACTAGAAGGGTCTCATAATTTAAAGTCTATGGACTGCATAAACATGCTTGTAAGGAGCTAATAATAAGAATAAGCATTTCAGCTTGTGGTATCTCAAATAACTAAGAAAGAGCAAAAAAAAAAAAACACACAATAGTTAAGTAATGTATGATTTTAGTAAACCTAGACATAAAATATATAATCATCATATAAGATGAAGCAGTCTGCTGAATTTCGATATTAAAGACAGGATTTAATAACATGGGCTTCTGTATAATAACACTACTGTCTTAACTTGTCATAAATGACATACACTACATTGAACATCAAGGGGAAGCATGATGATTTTCTCATATAAGTAAATGTGCATAACAAGTCATATAATTGCTTTAACTTGAATTGTGGTTTTGTAACCCGTCTTGACCATACATACTACTTAAGCTGTTACCAAGGTAATTGATGTTTTATACATGATATCAAACTGACAAAGTTGTTCAAGGGAAACAATAGAAGCCTGAACTAGGAATGTCACAGAATGTAACAGTCACACAAATAGTATTAAATTGACAATAATCACTCAGTTTAACCTTTGCTGATTATACAAAATAGAATGTTGCAACTTTCAGTATGTGCTATAAAATGGCAATTTATACATATGGAAAGGGAACTTGTAATCATTAATCACAATAAGTGAATTTGTTGTTTTTGACCTCTATTTTCACTCATTTTATAATAAGAAATAACAAATATGAAAATCCTTATGTGTAGGAAATGGGGGGAAGAGGGATGCACTGAATTAAAATGCACTAACTTTCATCAATGTTCACATAAAACAAATTTGATGCTTTAAGTAAGTTAGCAATAAGCAACGTGATTACTTAAATGCTGGCAAACAATGAAATATAACTTCTGATATATCCAGTAAAATACATTGTATTATAAACATTAGGTATAAATATTATTACCATCTATTTATATTAAGTAATACATTTTTGAAAGACTTCATCAATAAGGGTGAACATGTTAAATAACTGTGTGCTATAATCTTTTACTGAGGTTTTACATATGATGCAGCCTACTTTTTCTATAATTAAATTGCTTGTTATCTATCTTTCATGTAAATATTAACTGTTTATACAATAAGCAGACATTTATATTGTATTATAATTCTGTCTAATCTACAATAGTACTATATCTGTTCAAAATAATATAAATATTGTTTATTCCTATTACAAATATTCTCCATATGATTATTCAATTTATGGAGCTCAGATGTCTGGATTGTCAAGGTATGAATGATAATCTGATGGACTTAGGTTTATCCATTAGATTAGGAATGATTTTCATTCCATGGCTAGTGCGGATCTTAGTTTTGTTAAAATTTATTAATTTAAATTTGTTATTTCACAAAAACATTTTTAGTATGCCTGACCAAAACATTACTTTACTGGTAAATACTCAAAGCATAAAACTGAAAATTTCCTTTAAAAGCTCAAACATATACTTTATAGTTATCAGAGGAAAATGTTTAATAGTCACAATAAAAAAATACATAGTGTAAATAACCTAAGATGGATTTAACTTTATTATTTTTAAATATCAATGTCTTAAACAATCCTAGCAAAAGATCAAATCTACTGAAATATTTAAAATTGAACAAAGCACAAATTGTCTTCCTTCAAGAAACTCATTTAAAAACAATTACAAATGGAATTCTAAGGAATATATGATACTGGCACAATTCACTTATAAGACAAAGACAAAAGGGGTAACAATTTTATGGAAAACAAATGTGATTAACCCAGAAATCATTTATAAGTATGAAAATAAAGAAGGCCTTATGGCATTAGTAATAGTTAAATATAATAACAGCATATGGACCCTAGCCAATCTATGCTGGTTCCCAGGCATTGGAACAGGAACTGCTAAAAACACTTGGATTTCATTTCCAGTTATAAAGGCAACTTAATATTAGGAGGAGATGTTAACTGTATATTTGAAATTTCTGAAACTACAAATAAAAAAAATATAATAAGACCACTGCATACCTCTGCTGTTTCAAAAGCTTGAAACAAGTTGGTAGAATCATTTCATCGTGTAGATACTTTCACATTTAAAAAAGATAAATCTTTGTTGTTTTCCCATCAAGATCACAGATTTGGTACCCAAACTAGAACAGATAAAATATTTGCTGCCCATGACTTACACTCTAAAATCATTAATTTCTCAATCACTCCCTGCCCCTTTTCAGACCTTTAAATACGATATAAGACTCATTAAAAGCTTACATATATGGTAAAACCCTAACTTGGTATAAAAAAAAATCAGAGAATGGGATTCTGAATTATTAGATCTACAATCCAAACCTTTGTCAGTAAAAGCTGAAAAAATAATCTAAATCATTTGGAAATGAAAAAGGAAGTAGAAGTATTAAACAGGAAATACAACAAAATTCTAACACATAAAACTAGTTTAGCTTTAGAAAAACTAAAAATTAATACCTTGGCCACTTCCCCAAATATCTACATAATTTATCCACAAGAATCAAAATACAATCAAAAGCTAATAACATTAAAAGTATTTTCCATGAAAACAAAGGGAAAATGTCTCTGATATAGGTGACATTCTTGATGCCTATAGAAATCACTATATGGAACATTTCCAGAAAGAAAATATACACATTGATTAATTAAATCTAGATGAAAATGTTCTAATATAAAAAATACCAGAAAAATTAAACTAGGTCTGCAAGCACCCATATCCTACAAAGAAATTATAGATACAATAAAGGAGGGTAAAATAATAAAGCTCCAGGTATAGATGGCATAATTATGGAAATATATAAACCTTTTCCTTCAAAGATACTATCCCTCTTCCATAAAACTCTATTAGAAATTCAGTCACAAGCTTTAATACCACCCTCCTGGAGATATTCCTTAATCACACCAATCCTAAAGGAAAACAAATCCCCAAACCTCTGTACCTCATATAGACCTATATCATTATTAAATAACGACTATAAGATATTTATGACAATATTAACTAACAGACTGAAAATACCACTATCCAAAACAATAAATAATGATTAAACTGGATTCATATATCATAGACACATACATAACAATATTAAAAGGATAATTTCTCTTATAGATTATGTTAATAAAGAAAATAAAGAAACACTCATAATTGGCTTAGATATAGAAAAAGCCTTTGATTCCCTAAATTGGGACTATTTATTCAAAATCCTAATGCTATTTGAATTTCCTGCATCATTTGTTCATCTCCTAAAGAATATATATATATATATATATATATATATATATATATATATATATATATATATATATATATATATATATATATATATATATATATATATATATATATATATATATATATATATATATATATATATATATATATATATACACACACACACACACACACACACACACACACACACACACACACACACACAAATAATTTAGCGTATGTCAAGTTAGGTCCTTTTACTTCTGAATCTATACATATAACAAAAAACACTAAACAAGGATGTCCCATGTCATCATTTCTATTTGATCTGGCTATTGAAATATTGGCAGATTCAATTCATAACAATATAAAAATCAAAGAAATAAATGTTTATGAACAATACATTTCTAAAGTAATGCTATTTTCTGATCACATATTGCTAACATTATCTAACACAGAAGAGACATTAGACGAATTAGATATATTAATTTACAAACTTCACATGACTTCAGGACTCCATTTCAGTAAATAAAAATCAAAACTTTTATTTTTAATTAAAAAAAGAAGACTAAGGGGGGTCACATCATATGGAAACAAGAATCTACCTTAAAACATCTAGGAATTGAGTTATGCAAGGATAGTAATTAATTAATTAGTTTTAAAAAACTACAATAATATCATCAATACAATTAAAATTTCTGTGGAAAAATGGAACAAAATAATATTAACATTTGAAGATAGACTACAGTTAATAAAAATGGTTTTACTGCCCAATATCCTATATATAGCCTTGGCAATACAACTGTTACCAGAACAGAATATACTTAAAGAAATACATTCATGCCTAATAATTTTTTTATGGTTTCCCAAAAGAAACAGAATAGCTTTAACACATCATATCAGACCATGGAAACCAGGAGGATTAAACTTTCCTGATATAGAAACATATATAAAAGCATCAGTATCTAAAACAATCTCAGATTGGATAAGTCCAAATTACTCTTCAAATTAGAAAGAATTACTAACTGTAATATTAATAAATGAATCTGATTTACAAAAAAAATTCAAATACCAAATAAAAACAATTTGCCATGGCACGTATTATGTATTAGTATGCAATATAACATAACTAAACCCACTAAAACTCATATGATTAATTATTACATTGACTGATTTAGGAAAATTATTAATGCAAATATAGATTTAAAAATCTGGTTTGATCTTTTAACAGGATTTATAGTCACAAAGAGCTTTCTACATAAAATATATAGAGAAATTATTAATTACTGGCAACAGAAAGGATTTGTTTGTTGGTTCCAATGTATCAAAGAACTAAAAGTTTTAGATATGCAAGTAATAAAAACAACATATAAAATTCCACAACAGGACTGGCTAACTTTACAGAGTATTCTGTCATATTCACAAGATTTAAGTAGAATAATTAACAATTCTGCATTTAAAGAAATACCTAAATTTACAAAATACATATATGAAATCATATGTAATGACTTTGACATGGAAAACAGTATTTCAAATTTTTACAAAATAGTGATAAACTATAAAAAAAAAAACCTCATATTGGAAATACATAACATAAGGACACTCAGTACAGTTAACTGAAAATATTAAAACAAATATCTTATTATTGATAAAATATACATCCTTTGCACAATACTGGAAAGTTTTTAATTGGAAATGCTTGCATAGAGCATTCTTAACCCCAGATAGAATCAGTAAAATTAGTCCTTCCATAAAAGGAATATGTTGGACATGTGAGGAAGTACACAATGCAGATTGGAGCCACATTTTCTTTGATTGTGTTAAAATGAAGCCATTTTGGAATGGTATTAATAACTTTCTACAAGCTTTATTTGATGAATCATTTTATTTAACTAAAGCTCTTGTATTCTTAAATGTGAACAAAGGTCCTCATTTGAATATGTCAAACATGTATCTAGTATGGACTATACTTGCAATTTCAAGGAAGTGTATAACAAGAAGATGGAATACAAACACAATACCAATGTTGGAAGACTTCTACAGCCTACTGAAGACCACAGCATTATTGGAAATTAAAATTAAAGAACTAACCCCGGGATTCATGAAGCTTGCGCCAGGCGCAGGTGTAGCATAGGCGGTATATCACCAAATATGGCCACTGAGCGATTCAGGTACGATCCAATTCCATGTGCACTACCAGCGTATGCCAGATCTGCGCAGCTGTCGGCTCATGTATGCTAATCACTCCATGCGCAGTAGTGCAGCATGCAAATGAAGGTACATAGCGATTCATGAAGTGGTGCAGGCGTAGCGTAAGCATACAGAAATGTAAACCAAAAAAAAGGTTTACATTTTTCCAAACAGAACATTGGAGCCATGAAAGCGGACCAAACTTATATATTACAAAGTTAACATATGACAATGGCTAAATATACAGCCAATGGCATAAAAAAAATGCACAACACATAGAAAATAACATTTAATGTCATGGCCACACTAACGCAAAGTACAACCGCAGGGCATGTGTGCGCAAACAGGAACACAAGGAAAATATATACAGATGTCATAAAATTGCAATGTAACACAAATCATGATTTCACCATAATAGTCAATGGTATGCATGCTACACCACAACCAAGCTGCAAGAGTTGCTAAGGGTCTGTGACAGTGTTCAGCACGGTAACTATGAATTAGTAGTCAATGCCATGCAAATGAGGCAAGTAATACTGAATCGCAAAAGTCCGGTGCAGCACTACAACACCGAGGAGTGGTCTGGAGGTTTAAATGACAACAGCAGTGGGGTGTGCCACCGTAGCTGTAAGCACATTGGATCATTGCAAATCCGGGTTGCCCGCTGCTAAGCAAAGCTGCAGGGTGGGGGTGTGGATGTAGGCTTTGCTTTGCTTAGCTGAGAGCACACACGGTGCCTGAAAGCACATGTGTATGTGGATAACAATGTGCTTGAAACCCGGTAAGTGGCCGCACGCGGCGCACACCACAGCTCAAACAGGAAGGTTACGGGAAGACAATAAGGAAATGCCACAGTAGGGTAATTGGAGTACAACTGAGTAATTAACACCTATTAACTCACAGTGGGCCATTGATGGCAGCTAACAAGGCTGCTAGTAGCAACCTGCAGAACAGGATAGGGGAGGTGTCGGATTGCAAAGAAAAGAGAACTGTCACCGCAGACCAAAGCAAACCTGCAGTAGATTGGCTGTAGAACACATTTCGCAACACAATCCTGGTTTGGGAAAGTATCAAACAAGAAAGCAGGCTGCTGGATGCATGCCTAACAATGGGAGGGGAATTGTTAAGAAAAGTGAAGGCAAGGGCAAGAGGTGATCCATGGCAGCTAAATGTAATTCAACACCAAAGGCACCACAATAGCAGTACCTGTGGTAAAACACATAAGTAAGATACCCTGCAGCTCTGATTGTACATACACACCCTATGACATCATCAGTGTTCAAAGCACAATAGTATAAAGTGTGAAGGCACCTCACACACACTTGTGTATTCCCAAACACTGCACCATCCATGTAAACAGATGGGGAACTTTTACAATGTATTTGTTGGGAGCTGCCATCGCTGTGATTCATCACCATGTGTTGGAGACTGTAGGTGGTGTGGAGGATGATGCTGACAACCACCTCAGGCCCCGGAGGAGGAGAAAAGTGTTCAGACCAAGGGTAACCTACCAGGGGCTACATGATCTGGAGATAGTAGAGCATTACAGGGTGGACAGGGACATCATACAGTAAATTGTTGAGCTGTGCTGGCCACGCCTCAGATCCAGAAACAACAGAGGGGAACCCATCACAGTGGACATGAAGGTATGTGTAAGCTTGAGAATACTAGCCACAGGTACCTTTCAAAGGCCAACTGGAGATATCATGAGGATCTCGCAGGCATCAGCATCCAGGGTACTCCACCAGTTCCTGGATGCCATGTTACCACATGCCAATGAGCATATATACTTCCCCCGAACTCAGGAGGAGTTGGCCAGCAATATGCGTCTCTTCCACCATGAGGCAGACTACCCAGAGTTACTGGGTGCAATAGACTGCATGCACATACATATCAAGTCACCACCCGGTGAGCATGGTAGGTGCTACATAAACCGCAAGGGATACCACTCCATCAACTGCCAGGTCATGTGCAATGCCCAGGGCATTATCACGGATGTGTGTGCTGGCAGCCCTGGAAGCTACCATGACTCCCACATCTGGCATGCCTCACCGCTGTATCAGGTATTTGTCAGGGGGGACATCCCATATGGCCACCTTGTGGGGGATGCTGGCTATGCACTGGAGCTGTGGATGATGACTCCCATCAGAAATGCACACACACCCATGCAAGAACGCCATAATGAGACACACGCACAAACCAGAATCATCATAGAGTGTATGTTTGGGATGCTGAAATCACGGTTCCCATTGCTTGGGCATATCTGGTGGAGCCTTGCAGTACTCTCCAGGCACGTGTGCCCACATTTTCATAGTATGTGCCATGCTACATAATATGATCCTGTGGAAACAGCTGCAGCAGGGACATAATGGTGAAGGCCCTCACAGCCCACTGCAATTGCCAAGGGCATCACAGGCATAGAGGGATTCAGACCACGAACACCCTGTGCCAGCCCCAGTAGGCAGACGGAGGTGTACCCAATATGCCCATGCCTTGGCAAAGAGGGAATGTATAGCATATACACTGAGAGTGTAGGCCCCTACGGACTGACACACTTCTCCACCTGCACACACAGTAAAATGGATGGCACACACACATGACCACCTGTAAATTGTTATGTATAGGTGGTCTACTGTGTGAATCCTACATAGGCAGCCCTCAACTATTGCACACACAACAGCTATTGGAACAAGGTAAGTCAGCACCTGAACAGTAAACAAAGCTAACAGCATGTGTTGATACTGTATGTATAGGTTCCTAGGTACATTGGTAGGTACACGCCTGATTGTCAGAGGCCATTCATCAGCCTAGGCAAAATTTGTCTGCTGTCGCCACCCCATCGATTAACTAACTGTCCCTCTGTGGAGCAGAGCCAATTGCGGGATCCCTGGGTGTAACCACTGTCCCCACCCACTCTGCAAGGTTTCCCTGGTGTGTTAATGAAGGGCTCCATATAATGTAATCAGGGATGTAGTTCCAAAGCATGGGGAGTACCCATGACAGGTATCCGTCACCCCAGCATTCTCCAGTTATGGTTGGGGCCAGGTGTAGCACATTACAGTGTGTGGCTCACTGTGACATGGATTCCCATAGCTGGAGCACATCCATTAAACATCACTTGGACATACCATTAATAGGTATCATCCATATGTAAACTAACTGAGTTACACATTTGTTTGCAGTATGGAAGAACAGCCATAGTACAGTCCACATACAAAACACCATAACACTTGTACATATCCCAGATGCCCCAGTGGTAAAGCCACTGACTGTGTCGTGCATGTTCCCGGTTCCACGACCTGCAAGGGCTGTTACGTAATTCTGATGGCAAGAATAATGGATGTTGGATGCAGGTCATTAGAGCACATTTAAGCACATGTTAGCGGGTTCATGCACTGGCAAGTGATGGTAAGCTTAAACATGACTACACGGATATGCGCAAAACAGGTCTAAACTTTGCTGAATATCGTGCAGACCACGGTCAAAGATAGCCAGAACAGCTGAAATCTGCATTATTCACCCTTGTACTAATAGTGTCTGCTCTGAGAGGTAAAACGACCACTGCCAGGAGTAGAACATGCAACCATGTACACAATCACCTACCACTAAGCTACCTGAGATGTACCAACGGCAGGTATGTATTGTGACAGGTTAAAACACAAAAGGGCCGAGTTCAGGAAATAGTATACACCGCCATGTGCCCAACGAAAGGTGTGTTCACTCTCCCGCTCTCTCTCTCTAAATATATATATATATATATATATATATATATATATATATATATATATATATATATATATATATAATATAGAGATAGAAAGGGTGATAGAGAGATATATGTCGATATATACGGATATACATATATCTGAAAATATATAGATAGGTTAACAACATGTACACAACCATGGAGGTACAAATAAATAGGATACTACCAACTACCGAATGCTTTACATACCGACACGTGTAATCACGAGGCTCAAAGACCAAAAGACCACAGTACCGGAACACTAGATCCACGAGTACTATTATCATGATGTTAAGGGACATTTAGTTATTGCTGCTGGTGCTGCATTCCAGGTAGGTACTGTGTTTAAGTGTGTTTCTGATTGCTGTAGTGTGTGTAAGTGAGTGTTCTGAGTGCGGTGTGTGTTTCCGTGCGACTGTAATGTGTGTGTGTGTGTGTGTGTGTGTGTGTGTGTGTGTGTGTGTGTGTGTGTGTGTGTGTGTGTGTTTGCTTCATGTGTCTGTTCGTGCTAACTCGGAGGTAGATTATTACAGTAGGTGTGGTCATAGCTGGCCTTAGGCATAGGGTTACCACCTATCCCACTTTGAGAGGGACAGTCCCTCTTTGGGCAGTTGTGTCCTGACAAAAAAATATTAAAAAGGGCAAATGTCCTGAGATTGTAGGACATAATTATGTCCCATATTTTATGTAATAGTTGCATAAAATAGTTATTTCTGTATCTAAAATACCTACATGTTACAAGAAACATAATAAGCAACTAAGCTACAAGAATAAGCTTTTATTTAGGAAAAAAAGTTAAGTTCTATCCTTTGTACTGACCTTGGGTATGTGTCGGCCTGTAAAATCTGATGTGTGTCCCAAAAATGTCCCACTTTGGCCATTTGAAAAGGTGGCAACCCTACTTAGGCATAGGCCAACTAAGCAGCTGCCTAGGGTGCCGCTTTAGTGGGGGCACTTTACCAGTATTTATTTGATGTAGGTAGACCAGGATGGGGGCACTGGGTGGTGTGGTGGGGGGTGCCGTTGTGCCCTTTGCCTAGGGCACCAGTAGACCTAAGGCCACTCCTGGGTGTGGTGTGGGGGCAAAGCCACCCACATGGGGTGTGTATGGGGCATGGCCACCTGGCAATATGTAGTGTTGGATGGTTTGTTTGGATGTGATGGGTAGCAGTGTGTCTGTGTGTACATGTGTGTGTTCTGTGTTTGTGTTAGTTCCGGGAATTTGACTATTGCGAGTTTGAGTGTTCGGTATTGTGTGGTTTGGGAGTCTGTGAACGGTAATGTGGTTGTTGGACGTGTGTGCATTCCTGAATCCGTGGATATGCTGTATACAGCAGTTGAAGTCTTCAAATATGTGCACAACATGGACCATAGCAAGCACAGATTCCGCCACGACCGAACATTATGAACAAAGGATATGGAGACTATATTATAGCAACAACCCACGCCTGGGTGTGGGTAATGCTGGATTTATGCACAGTTGTCTTTGTTTGGCCACTCGAGCTTCGTCCTCATGAACAAACCACACCAACCGCGGGTAAATTCACCATTACCCACACCCAGGTATGGGTTATTGCTATAATACACTATTACAAATATGTGCTATGGACTTGAGCTAAACATGGGGTTAACACCTGTCCCACCTTGCCAGGGGCAGTCCCTCTATGTGCGGTAGGGTCCTGACCAAATTGAGTAAAAATACCAATGTCCTACAATCTCGAGATGTTCTGCATGTTCCATAGTGAATATAATGGTTGCATAAAATAGCCATCTGTATCTAACATACCTACATGTAACAAGAAACAGGATAAGCAAGTAAACCTCTACAAGAATATAAGCTTTTATATAGACATATATGTAAAGTTCTATACTTTCTACTGACCATGGGTATGTGTCTGCCTCCAAAATCCGATGTGTGTCCTGCAAATGTCCCACTATAGCCATTTGAAAAGGTGGCAACCCAAGCCAAAGAGGTTCAGTCACCAACACAACTCCAATAAGTGCAAATATCTGTGACAGAAATACATGAGACAGCTTTCACATAGCAACATTTCATTACACATCAATGTATTTCCAGAGGGATTGAAGGATCAACATCACCTGCATGCTATATAGGAACCAATTAACAATGGCTTAATGAATAAGCCTGCAATAACCATAGTATTAGTCTACTAAATGATAGGTCTTCAATTAGGGAAGTAGCCCTCACACACATATGGAATATGTATAAATGCAGTCCCCACAAACCTTTATCTGCTATGTACACCCACCTACATCTCCCCCACACCCAAAACAATTGCAATACAGACTATAATAACATCACAAACATCCACTCACTCAATGACATCTGCAGAAGCCTTAACATGCCTTGTGAGAGACACACTGTAATGGCACTATGTGAAATCATTGCTGTTGTACAATGGAACAGACGGCGATGTTACAGGTTTTGTTTGCAATAGTCCCGTATCAGACGGTTGAGATAACAGCTACACTCACATGTAGAACTACATCCTCTAGCCATCAAACACAATCCACGGGGGACATGAAGTTAAAATATCTCTGTGTCACTCCATATAGCAGTTGCAATTCATCAGAAACAACACATCCAGGCCATCTTCCTCGAAGGTAGGGCAAAAGGACAATGCCCAAGTGGAGAATTCAATTATACCCCACTGTTGCCATGTAATTGGCTAATGGAGTAGCTGCACAGCTGATGTGCATGTAATCATCTACTCCGGAACACCAATTGGTGGCAGGATACCACATGTTACTGGTATCTACGTATAAAAGGATGGCTTGCCATACATTCAAACCGTATGCACATACGAGAAAACCGTTAAAACTGAAAAGGAGTAAGACTGATATTTTCATAAACTCGGACTACTAAGAAGGTATGTAGAACACTCAGTATGTTAGTGTATGTAGTGTCTGTTCTGTATTAATGAAAGTGTACGCAATACATATAGTGAGAAAAGGTATTATGTAATGATGTATTGTTGAGCATAGTAACGCTTGTAGAAATTGTGTGTACTGCTCTGGGCCATAAGGTAAACACCTCATACACCACAAGGGATGCTACATAAGGGCTTTAAACACAACAATTCCACTCCAGCTGCTGTCAGTGGCATGGTTTGTCCAACAAGTACGTGCCATAACAGGGGATAGTATATGTTGATATACTGTAACAGTAGGCATATGTATGGGCGTATAACTGAGAATAACATGTCTATGGTTGTCTTGCTGTGCAATTATGCTTTGCATTATGGGATATTGTTGCAAAAATGTGAAATGTACAGTATTGTAGGTAGATATGTCAAAATTTTTACGTAGCATTACTGTTATATTATGCAAACATCAGGTATGTCTATTGGCATGTACAATACACAATAACAGGATACATATGGCTTGTAGTCACCAGACAGTGTAACAGCATGATAGCTAATTGAAATGGAAGAGCTACTCAATTATCCATGCACAAAGGACATGTAATAGCTTCACAGGTTCATAGTTAGGTACTATGCTGTCTGGCCAAGTCCATTCGTAAGCCCAACTACAGTGTTTTCACTTGTGGCACCTCCCTAGGTTAGTGTCCTGTGCCTGTGAACAGCAGAGCCATTTGTTTCCTGCACCTGTGTACAGTAGAGCCACTGCAGTGATCCCTGGCATACATGTCTGTCTCCCATCCACCCATCAAGGTATCTCTTGAAGAGTGCTAGTGAGGGTCCCTGCCTGATGTACATAGGAATCATGTTCCAAAGCATGGTGAGTGTCCGGTTCAGGAATGTATCCCTCCAGCACATCCTAGTCATCGGTGCATTTGGGTACATATCCCAGAGCATGTTGCTCTCAGTGGCTTTTGCTTATGTTGCTTATGTGGAGCATATCCATCAATATTGTTTTGGACATGGGCCTTGTATGTTCAGCAGAGATCACCTCTAAGCATGCAGTATGCAAATGAGTACAGTTGGGGTTTCTGTAGTTGGGCTGCATACGTCATCCTTCGGAGGTCAGTAATCCTCTTGGTGTGTTAATGTTGTGGTATTTAAAGCCATTGCTGTTGTCTCATAAGGTACACCCCAAATGGGGTGTTTTCCCCTTTAACGTGTTTCATAAGTCAGGAGTAGCAAGGTACAATGGCTGCCTTTGTTCCAGCTACAAACCCATTACAGATTAGGGTGGCCACGTAGAAGGATATCCACGCCACCTTGGCAATATGGTTATCAAAGGAGTGGGCGCTATCTTCTTGTGTTCTAAGATCCCTTATAATGTCTTATGTATGTAGGGGACTACCACCTATGTGATAGTCAGTGGGTGATTGGTGTAACCCAAAGGGGGTGTCTATGCACCTTGTGGCATGCAGCTTGAGGCCATGTTACCGACACCAGGTATCTGTTACAGTGACACCCTTATGGAGGGTGTCTGTATCAGCTGGTGAATCAATCACGGCCCCTAGTTTGCAGTCGTCTGCAGACCTATTCAGGGTAAGTCCTTCTGTGCTAGCCTGTACCTCAGAGAAGCATATACCGAACATGAGGGCCCTATGACCGAGGACTGGAGTATGCCAATTGTAACTGATTTACAGTAGGAACTAGGGTATGCTACCGTCACTGTGTGGGTCCTGTCCATGAGCCACTTTGCATAACATCTTGTGACGTACGGGTTGATGTGCAGGTGGATGTGTATGTTGACAATACCAGAATGGAGAACGGTGTTGAAAGCCATTGAGAGGACAAGGTAGGCTGTGTGGACCTCCTTACCCTCATCTACTAACTTGGTAACTGTCTCAAAGGACTCCACCAGGTTTAGGAGTCATGGTCTGGCCCTAACAAATCCAAACTGGGTGGTATCAAAGGTTTGGAGGCCATCAATGTCTCTGTGAATGAGTTCCATGATGATGTGCTCCATAGCCTTGCAGAACAGTCTAGTCATCTAGTCAGACGTATAGGGCAATAGTTCCTCTGGTCCATTGTGGCCCCACCTTTGTGGAGTGTGATAACTGTTGCTGTGCACCATTCAGGGGCCACAATGCCTGATACAAGGCTATTAGTGAATTTGGTGCCCAAGTGGGGAGCCATTTCATTCTGAGGTTTGTGTAATTCGCTGCCTGGGATGTTGTACGGTCACATGGATTCTGTGTTCCAGGCTTTAGAGAGTGCAGCTTGGAACTGCGTAGTTGTGACCGCAGGGACTCTGCATTGTTCCTGTATAGATTTGGGCCCTTTAGGGTGTGAGGGGGGTGTAAAGTTAGCACTGAACCTATCTGCCAGGATGTTGCCAATATCAGTCAGTTCTGTAATGTTCGTGCCTAACCGCTGCATGTCAGAGCAGATGCGTGTATCGCATCGAGAGTAGTGACATACCTCCAGAACACTTTGTGGTAGTCCTTGGAATGAGTCACAGTAATGTTAATGTAGCTAGCTTTGGAGGATGTGATAAGGGATCTCAGATTTCTACTGAGGCTGACCAGGGAGCTACCCCACCCATGGGATTGTACTCTACTTTGCAACAGTCTCCACCTTCTGTTGTACATTATGTCCATGGCAGTGGACCCCCAGAGTGGCGTCCGTTATCTGGTGAATACCATCATGGCTCTGTTTGGGATAGCATGATCCATGCAGTCATGTAAGTGCTAATGAAGTGCAGTTGTGTATGATTCAGTGTTTGTAACTATATTGTCCATCTGCACGGGTGTCATGACATTTACTACTGCTGTCATAAGAAGCCTGAAGTTGGCTTTGTAGAAATATTGTACTGTGTTTTCCATGAAGGGTGTGGTGCTGGGATATGGATAACAAGGGTGATCAGCATACGTTCCGATCTGACCAACGAGGGGATAACCCCAGGTGTGGAACATCAGTCACACATGTTGGTAATGTCCAGGTCTAGGATATTGTTGGCCCTGGTTTTGGTGTGGATAGGTTGAGCCAGCCGATTGGAGATTATGAATCCCAGAAAGCATTGGCCTAATGTGTCTTTACATGAGTAGGTATCCCAGTTAAGTGTGGGGTAGTGTCAGTCTCACATCAGTAGTTCCTGTTTGAACCCAACATTCCAGTACACCAAGAAGTGAGGGCTGTTAATCATGGGGTATGGTGTGGAATCCGTAGCAAGCTACAATTTGTATAGCAGTTATGGCCACAGTTAGTTGCACTTGGATTACCCCTGATGCATTGTGCTAAGCAACCAGCCTGGAGGTGTGTACATCCTTGTGAAATATGGACACACCTCCGCCGTGGGTGTTCCGGTCCTGGTTACATGACTGAAAGGTGTGATCTGAGTAATAGCCTGTTAGTGCAGGGGTGCTCTCAGGAGCCTAGAAGCAGGTCCCAGTCACTGCAGGATATCGAAGTGGTCCATTACAAGGAGTGCCTCGGGTGAGTGCATTTGAGATGAAGATGTCAATTATTGAGTAACATTACCCTCAAGTTTTGCTTGCCTGTTCCTGTTATGGTGGTGAATATGTTATTTGAACCATGTCTAAAACAGGCACTATAGGAGCAGCAAGAGCCTTAGATGTTATTCGTAATCCCAGGGTAGACAGGTGCGGTCATCTGTGCCAAAGCATCGTGTTCTAGACAGATACTGATACCCTTGGAATGACACCAGAAGCATAGCCAACTGTTGAAGTGAATAATTCAGTTGTTGGACTGCGTTATCAGTCTGGACGAATGCAGAATGCTTCTCAGGGCTAGGGCAATACCTGCCTGGGCTACAAGATCAGAGAGCTATTGCATGTCTCTGTACATGTAGTCCAGGAAGTTACATCTCAGGGCATTCACACTAATATGGAGAATGACAGTCATATTGTACCTGTTGAGGAGTGACCTGAGTGCATAGGTTATGTTGTGGATCCTGTTACCTGACAGCCAGCTGAAAGTGACTATCACCTTGTGTAGCCTGCTGAGTGGGACATCAGTGTGACCGCCTATAGAGTCACCTATGACTAGTGTGTTGGGTATGTTATATCACCCTATTGGCTGTAGCTGATGTGCACACATGAGTCTGTGGGCTATAAGTAATTGGTGTGTTTGGTGATGGGGGCTGCCTGCATTTCTGCTTTGGAGTCCTCTGTTGCCTACACAGAGTAGTATTGAGAGGCTCCACAAATGTTGTAGTCTTACTATGTGTGGCCTGTGGTGGTGGAGATCTAGTGAGACTATGTGATGAGTGTGGTGTGGTGCAAACGCTTAACATCCCCACATGATTGTCAGGTTCAGTCTGGGTTGGAGAGAGCATTACCTCCAGCATGGCTACATATGTGCATCTCCCACAGGTTGTAGTGTCATATGTTAGGAGGTGAGCATTGACTGTGTACACAAGACAGTTGCTATATTGCCTCATGATGCCCATATTCATCATATAGACAGGTGATAACACTGGGAATTGACACTTGGACATGCCTGAATATTCAACTATTTCTCACTAGATATGTGAGGTAAGTGTGTACAACAGCTGTTTTACTCTAAGCAAGCTAGAAATGTAAGTACAAACAGTGTTTACCTGTAGGAAATGAGTAGGATTGAGTGCTATAGTAATTAGTAGCTCGTGAAGTGCTTACATGTTCTGAACAAGTGCTGAGCATGAATAAGCAATACAGATAGGGTGTCAGATAACATAAACTCACTGCCCCCCCCCAACAGGTACACAATCACATATCCATGAACACTACAGAGCCCCTGTAACCATAACTATGATGGTACAAGGTGCACTCAGGCTGCATGTGACCTGTCCACATCCCTGGTCATATAATACACATATGGCAAAACAGTTTGCTCTACACATACACTTCCATGTAAAACATAGGTTCATGTCAGTCTTTGAAAACACTGAATGGTGCACACCAACAGTTATCACAACCCACAAAGTGGAGACACCATTCATAATTTGAGGCATTGCACTATTACCCTGCTGAGTTTGGTCTGAAAGTCCATGAACCTTAATCAATGTATATGTTGTTAGCAGTACAGATGTAGATGACAGTACGGATAATTTCACACTGCATATCATACCTGTGACAGGTCATAGGACATCATCACCCATACTGTGTTCCACCTACACTCAGTATACTAGATGTACCTTTGTATGTCACAGGAGTGTTCTGCCAGTGGCCTGTTGACAGAACCAGCACTATAAAAGGTGTCTGAGTGACATGTGCATATCACACCAGTGGCAGCTACAGTAAAAAAGGGTTAATGTTTTGTACTTCTCCCTCATTGTAGCCCATACCACACAGACAAATGGAAGGCATCTGCGTATGTAATTATGTGAATGGCCATGACCTTGGAGCAATAGCTGACTCAGTGTTGTGGATAACATACAGAATGGGCTTTGTGGGTGAGGTGCATGACATATGTGCACGATCTGACAGCTGCATATTGCATTGTCACCGCTAGGTTAATAACCCTGTACCCATGAACTACCACCTAGGCAACGGTTAACATAATGGACACAGTGTGTAAGGGATGGTGCTGTGCAGTTTACCTCCCTGAGCTAGTGATGTCACCAGGCCTATTAGGTAGTCATAAGAGGCAACCCTAGTCATGACAGGGTGCCATCCATGAGCATGTAGATCATTGTACAGCCATACTCATCGCTCAAGTGACCAATATCGGATCACATATCACCTTTAAGGGGTATTGCTCATGCTTGGATGGGCGACACCAGCCTTCACAATCCTCATCTCCACTATGCAGCATGCTGCCTACCCTGCATAAAGACATGTCCAACACTGTGATGTTGGACATGCTACACGTACATATCCTGATCTGAAATACATACGTCAAGGACAGCCACCTTCCTAGTACAAGGATCGCCACATGCTGGACAGATCCCTGTGCCATACACGTTACATACTCCTGTCATACTATGCAACCCTGTCCAGCAAAGCTGCACATGTCATCTCTGTCAGACATGGTGTGATGACTGCATGGTAGATGTATCATTAACTGTCTGGATCAGTTATGTGGCACTGATTCACCTGGTGGCAGGAACATGGCTGTCGGATACAGCTAGAAAACCTTACATCCTATGCTCATACATGGCCCAGGGCATGCACACTACTACATGACCTTGGCCGTACATGCTATAGTTGATAACCATCCCTGCAAATAACATACGGCTAGCCATTGTCTCATGTGTATCACATGTGCAACACAGGCGATACATGGCAGGATGTTGAACTGCTGTACAGTGCCGTGTAGATGTATATGGCAAAACACATGCATGTAAAGGTTTCCGTGCACATGTCTGCATTGTCACAGGTCATGTCCGTTAAGGCAGTGTATGTGTTGATATGTGACATATACACAGCATCAAGGTCAACAACATTAATGTGGACACATCCAGGCATGTGCTGATAGGTAAGAACACCAGTACAGGCAAACAGACATGCCCACATCAAGACAGCATTCACATGGAGTATGAGCAATGTAATGAGGTGACACACATATATGGTGATAATATCCAATCCCCATTGGGTGTTACATGTGTGTGACACAAACATGTGAGTGGTGTCAGTGTCATGAAGATTTGCAAAGACAACTGTTCATATGTACTAAATGTAATGCACATGTATGTGCAGCTGTATCTCTGTGCATCTCTGAGATACTGTGACCTGTCTCCATCATTATGTCTTCCAGATATGCCTCGATCAAGACTGCCAGCTTATAGCTACTTGGAGGATGAGGCCCTCATACCTTAACTATGAGGTATTGTTCAGCCATGTGCCACAGCATGCCCAGCAGCGTGATGACCTGTAGCAGGAACTTCGCAGGAGGGTTAATGATGTGGGTGGCCATAACCGCACCTACCAGCAGGTGCGCAGACACTGCATGGACCTGATCAGACATGCGCCAGGGAACAAGTTACAACAGGTGGTGGGCCACCAACCCAGCCCCCACTCACAAGTACCAAGGACTGGCCAATCTGGGGACGCCATCAGAACAGCATCCACAAACTCTAGCTGCCATCGTGGAGGTGGGTGTCTCCCAACCACTGAGCCTGGAGTTGCCTGGTAAGTCACTACTGCACATATAACTATTATATCCCATTTAGTTGCATGTGTCACTGTACAACATGTAATGTAACATCATATGCAAGGTATGTTTACACACATGCCACATACTATAGTATGCTACCCTGTGTATGCACACATGTGCATACTCCATAGTATATCCTATTGTACTGGCGAATATGTTAACATGCACATTGCACCCTGTAGCTGTCATAAAGTCATGGATAATGATCATACTGCTGTGTCACCCCTATATAGGTACCTCTGGCGTGCCGCAGAGACAGCAGGCCATTGCAGGTGAGACAGTTATCAGTATCAGGCATGTTAATGCACAGATCTATTCACCATGTGGCCAGTTAACACATGTACACATAATGTATGGTCCAGTCATGATATACAGGTCACATCTTTAATCAATCACACTGGCTACCCATGTGCAATACATACAAACTAAATGAAACACCGACATGAAACCACAGAAACTGTCATTGCTAGATGTGTGGACAGCTGTGCATACAACGGTGGAGGTGTTGTTCAATGTAGGAATATGTACTATACATCAGAACAACACATGTGGGGTACGCAAACAGTACTACACAGTGAGCTGGAGTATGGGAAGCCCGCAGGATTCACCATTGTGGAATATGCCCCTGCAATGAGTGCACACATTGTGATGTGCCATCTGACATGTCCATGACATGTAGTGGTCCGGCTGCAACATTGTCTCACTATCCCATAAAACATACCCCACATACCAAACATACAACCCTTTGTCTGCATAACCCTGTGGACAGTGGAATATCTGACATCTATGGGTGTATGTCATATGGGACAACACAGACATGTGAGATAGACAGCCATCACAAACATTTGGCCAACACATGTTCACACATGGCCATGGAGGATGGCCAGAGACATGTAGCAACACACAGTAGATGTGATGTGTATGTGTGTACACCCTGTTGTACATTGGCTACACATGGCACAACTATAGCCTTTGTTGAATGGTTATATAGCAGATGTGGAACACTGGACATCATACAAGCCTGTGCACAGCTTGTGGAGGTGTCACTTAATTCGACCACATAAGATGTGTTGAACATCATGACTGTGTCACAGCATGACAGTAGTCACCTGTACAGCATCCACATACATACACAGACACCACATCAGGCCATCGATACATTACATTTCCTTTGCTGCTGTTGGACATTACTGTCAGCCATGCGCCTCATGTGTGTGGTACATAAATGTCATGTGGGACATGGTGTATTGACAAGTCTGCCATGTGTGGACATGGTTGCCAGGCAGCTAAGAAATGTTAGCAGTTGTGCAGGGGTGTCATCCGTATGTCCTTCGGTGACCTGTCACACATGACACATCATGGTTTAGTGTTTATACACTTCAGCAATGTGGGTCACAATCCACAGTATTTATGTATTGTGTATGCACCAGTCATGGCTATGCACTGTGTGTAATCCACACTGTATAGCAATAGAGACACCTCATGATTTCATGCAATGGCACTGTGTCTGTACTTCACACTGTATAGCAATATAGATGCCTCATAATACCCTTCAATGGTTATGCACATCTGCTAAAAGTGCATTCTATCTGTAGGGCATACAGACAACACTGCAATGTGACACCATTACACCGCTGTACATGTGTCAGGACACCATTGTGTCAAACATGTATGTATGTCAATGCACACGTCAGCAGATTACATGTCATACTACATGTTAATGTCAAGGTCATATGCCTCACATCAGCCATGTGTACTGTTAACCTGTGCTGGTCCACATGGTGTAACACAGGGATGCATGCTTACTACCATGATTGTGTGAAATGCATGGCTTCTGCTATGACACATGCTTACTGTTGTGTGCAACCCAGTGATGTATGATAACTACCACTATTAATGTCTGAGCTACATGCTGTCTGCTGTATCACATGCGTGTTGCATGCCTTCTGTCAAATCACATGCATGGTGTGTGTGTGTCTGTGTGTCTGTGTCTGTGTGTCTGTGTCTCTGTGTCTGTGTGTGTGTGTGTGTGTCTGTGTGTGTGTGTCTGTGCGTGTGTGCGTGTGTGCGTGTGTGTGTGTGTGTGTGTGTGCGTGTGTGCATCTGTGTGTGCATCTGTGTGCGTCTGTGTGTGCGTCTGTGTGTGTGTGTCTCTATTGTAATGTGGAGTCTTTGTTTGCCTTCACAGGTGATGTAGGTGCATTACCCTCCTGCAGTCCATCTGATGTTAGTGTCCCCACAGACTCTAGCAGTGATGATGAACATATGCTTGAGGTACAGGCAGGGTTGTCAGGGGCTGAATCTGTGCCATTGGTTGCCATTCCACCTATATCCCCCTCTTCCCCGCATGCAGTTATCATGCCAACACATACCCCATCACCAGTGGCCATAGAGGAAGGACAGTTAGCGTGTGTTAGCTTGGATCAGAAATGTGTGGTGGCTATGGAAGGTGTGTATTCACACCATGGTGTCAGTCAATTGACTGCAGATGGGCCACACAGGCATGTGGCCAGTGCTGCTCGTAGGAGGACCTCTGGCCAACATGCACCTGCAGGACAGAGTGCAGCAGCTGGTGTCACCAAATGCATGTTTCAGACTGTAATGGCGGCACAGGCACATACTGAATGGCAGAACAGAGAAGGCCAGAGGCTTCAGAGGGCTGCTATCCATTCTTTAAATGACAATATCCAGGCATTGGCAAATGCTCAACAGCAGATTGCTGAAGTTTTGGACAGACAGTTGGGTGACATGGTTGGAATCCTTGACAGTGGCATGACAATCCGCGAGCGTGAGCTGTCTGTGCTGGAACATCTGGAAGGAGTGAGGTGTAGGGCACGTGGACGTAGGCTAGCTACACCACCTGGTGCAGGTCTACGTGAATGAGATACCTCACATGCCCACTCCCATAGTGTCTGTAGCAGCAGCAGTGCAGCTGGTGCTGTGCTGTCCACACCAGGACACAGCAGGCCACGTGGTTGTGGCCCTGGATGGTCCCAACAGGGACACGGTTCCAGTGGACATGTGTCATCGGACAGTACCCAATCTGTACCTCTGCCAGGTAGTACCCTTGCAACCCCTGGCAGGCACAGGTCACGTGGCCATGGCCAGACACTGTGAGCTGTAAATCCTGGTCTGCACAATCTGGAGCTGTCAATAATACCCCTGTGTAGGCTGGACACATGGCAGAACTGTGTGCACACAAACACGCACACACCAGAAACATCTGTAGGGCACCGCAACACCCACATGCATAACAACCACACATGGCCAATTAGATCACAGGCCCTAACCCACACACATGGTGTCATCCACTGGTGCAACCTAGGCCCCTGGCAAACATTATCACCCTGTGCATATGATGATGCCTGTGCGGCATCCCTGTTATCCACACCATCGGTGCACGGACATGCTCATATGGTCTGATGCACAGGGTGAACAGAATAGGGAGATAAGTGTATATTACAATTGTTGTGTACTGTTGACATGCAGCAGACATACCATGTAGTGCAGGTTTAGAATGCATTGTTTTATGTTCACAGTATGTGTCTTGGTAACAACAGTAATAGCATGTTGGTAATGATGCCCTTCTTCCCTCCTTAAGGTCTAATTGCATGTGCCATTAAGTACCAGTGTTTGCAGTTTCCCATGTGTAAATGTGGACTACTCACAGGCATGTATGGCAATACCAGCATGCTATACATAGCCTCACTGTTAGAAAGGCTGACATTCCAAAGATGTCTACACATCTACTGATCCAGGAGCATGTGAGCTGTGTACTAAGCTACGGTGGCTAGAGACGTGACATCCATACCAGGTGACATCACAGGTACAGTTACATGGTGTGGGGAGGTTTACACAGCGGTCTGGCTGATGTCAAGGGTAGAGGCCAGTTGATAGCATGAGGCCTCGCTGTGTAGCAGTAATGCACATTCACATTACAGGATGAGAACACACAACTACACACACACACACACACACACACACACACACACACACACACACACACACACACACACACACACACACACACACACACACACACACAGGTATTTGCACACATGTATTCAGACACAGTAACACGCCCACACTCATGGGGTCAACAACACTGCAACACACACACACACTTGATAGTGTTGAGGTGAGGACCCCTGCCTATGTGGTAATCACCATTACAGTACTGTGCACCCACATGTTGCGACACAGAGAATGAACATGTACAGGTAGTCAGTAATGCCTAAGACCGATGGCATCAACAAGGTAGTAGATTGCATCACCTGGAGGGGTTAGTGGTCCTATCTGTTCACTATGGCAGCATACATCCTCACTCCATGGACCAGACAGCCATACATATATGCACACACACACTGTGGAATCCACAATTGAATTCACCTATGTCATGCACATACAGATAGCTAACATGTGTGTGATACACACACCACCCCTGCCTATGTCTTGCTTTCAACACTGCAGTATGTACAGATCTCTACAACAGTGTACAGGGGTGTGTAACAATTGGGATGTATTCCCCACCATACGTGGCATATATGGACACACAAGCAAACACACATGGCAGTACTGTGAATCAAACACCTGCTATCTTATGATACATATGATAGACATGCAGCAGTATTGCCCGCATTACAATGTGTACCAACGCTACCTTCGGCAATTGTGCTGCTATATGCACATGGGAGGACTTA
The DNA here is from genome assembly GCF_019279795.1 of Protopterus annectens. Classification (NCBI taxonomy): domain Eukaryota; kingdom Metazoa; phylum Chordata; order Ceratodontiformes; family Protopteridae; genus Protopterus; species Protopterus annectens. The sequence continues at coordinate 211,758,110 of NC_056744.1, read as the reverse complement.
AGTGTTACAGGTGTCAAGTGATTTACAGTCAGTGACACCCTGACCGCTGTGTAGGTTGTATGTCTTCACCTTCAATTAACAGAAACATAGCTTAGTGTTTGCACATGTTATGGTAGGATGGCTTGTGACACACCTGTGAGCTGTCTTCAGCAAACATCCATCTGCAAAGTTGGCCCACCACTTTATATACACACATCCATCCATACCTGATGTACATCTTACCATACTGTCAGTATTTCACCATATACAGGTGTCAATGATGGGGCTGCATTGCAACTGCATGTTGTAGTAAGACACAGATGAACTGCAAACATCAGCTACTGCACATGCATGGTAGCTGAATGCACACCACTACAAGTACATGTGTGTAGGTCCTACATTCCTGTCATTTAGCCATGTTTGTATGCATTGCAATTGGTGGACATGTATGATGACATACATGACACATGGACTGTTGTATGATATGATAGTTGTCATGGGTAACCAGTACAGAGGGAATGTTAACTCAGTCAACATTGCTATCACACCTTATGTACTGTTAGCATTCAACAGCCATGGACCTACCTTTCATGTGCATGTGTGTAATTGCTGTAGCCACTTATCTGCACGAAGGACAGCAAAAGCTATGCTATGTACATATGGGTTGTGTGTGTGTGGGGCATGTACATATCCACGGCAGGTACATGTATGTCATATCCAAACATGAGTGTGTTTACTGGTGTACAGCAACAGTTATCTGTTACAGCTGTATATGACCCAGGGCCCCTGTTATGTGTACAGCCAACCTGGTTATGAACAGTGGTATCATTGCATTGCATAACACATGATGGAACCCTGTCAGTACATGGGTAGTCTGCACAGTTGCTGTAGAGCTAGGTACAGTCCACTGGTCATGAGTAACATGGTGTTGTACTAATGTATGGATGTGTGTTGCTGGTCCAAGGACATGGTGATGTCTGAGGGCTACATCCTAAAATGCGGCTTTTGACACTGTGATCTGCACCTGACACATCTGTGATGGCTTTTGAGAGTGTACTGGTCAGTACATGTGAGTGGCCTTCATGTAGGTGGGGACACTACCACCTGGAGTGGTCCGTAATGGTGTTATGGCCCACATGTCTGTATCTGAGGTATACGGTGGTAGTGCTATTGTGCTCAACTGAGCCTTATGCCAGGTGTTCCTCACTGCACAGATGTCAGTATTCCCCATTGTTGGATCTAGATTGGCAGCTGTGATTACGAACGCTACACATCTAGCACTGTTTAGCATACACATACAATGCAGTTGTCCTCTAGGTGTCAGGGTGTTTACCTGGTCTCAGGACATTTGTCTATGAATGGTACTATATGGGCGAAGTAGCCACTCCTTGCAGGACATCACCACGGGTGGTATTAGTGTGCCAGGTTTAGATTGGTACAGCTAAGGTGATGGACAGCAGCAGATGCTGTGTAGAAGACCGGTGTCAGATATATGTAGTGCAGCGTTCATGCTAACAATGATGACTATCGACACACTGTGCCCTTCTGTGTTTAGAATCAGAGTGCATACAAGACAGCCCTTCGCTACTAAGTGTGTGAGCATGCCCAGTATGCCGTTGTGTAGATGGACACATAGTGCATTCCAAACAGACGTGTGCTACTGTGTGTGAGCATGCCCAGTGACACCTTGTGTCGGTTATATGCCTCTATGTGTATGGGCATGACCATTGTAATCCTGTATAGTGATAGTGGTCATCCAGGCAACAGATGGCCATACCCCACTTCAGGATGGATTCCTACATTGAACACACTGGTTCACAGGTATGTACACCGTAACTGCCAGCATCCATGTCGATGTCCACATTCCTAGAAGGTCATATTGACTGTCTTGAAAGGTGTAGTGTCTGTGGCACATCTCGTATCTATGTAGTGTTGTAATAGTGGTCCATAGATAGGCAGTTGTCCTGCTCACACCACCACTATGCTTTTAGACTGCTCACACTCCATACAATTCCTATCGGCATCTTTTCCATTGCTGATGATGTCCCCCACCTAGAAGTATGCCTCTGGGAATACTGTGATCCAGTAATCGCGGTAGCACGTTCTGTAACTGCTTAATGCTGTAATGTGATAAGGTAGTTAGATCTATGTTCTAATCCCAGCCCTGCCAAGTGTGTGTTTCTAGCTGCCTGGGGACAGAGTAATGCTCTTAGACTGCTCACTCTCCATACAATCCGTATCAGCATCTTTTCCATTGCTGATGATGTCACCCACCTAGAAGTATGCCCCTGGGAGTGCTATGATCCAGTAATCTCGGTAGTGCATTCTGTAACTACATAATGCTGTAGTGTGATAGAATAGACAGGTAGGTGCTCTATTCCAAGGCATGGCAGGTGTGTGTGTTTGGCAGTCATATCCTATGTATTGGTATCTGTGAGTGGCTAGCTCCAGGATGTGTCGAGTGTGTTTTGTTGTTTTCCTATATAGTGTCCACAAATGTCATAATCGCCCAAGAGACTGGGTTGGCAAGACATACACATACATTCGCCAATAGGTCTGGTGAGTAAATGTCAGCAGCCCTACTCTTACCCTTAATACAGTCTGACCCATGTGATGTAATGAAACACACTTGCCTTGATAGTAACACCACTACATAATTCAGGAGACGCATGTGGTTTCCTTTTCATTCTTGTCTAATGCTTTGGTGTCATGTGGTCCACTGTTGTGATATAAATTCCATATCTGCGTATGTGTGTGTATATGTATATGTGTGTGTGTGTGTGTGTGTGTGTGTGTGTGTGTGTGTGTGTGTGTGTGTGTATATATATATATATATATATATATATATATATATATATATATATATATATATATATATATATATCTATATATATATATATATATATATATATATATATATATATATATATATATATATATATATATGTGGACATTAGCACACATAAATCTACATGATGAAATACATGTCCTATACTATTGAATGTCTGTGCTGGATGATCTGTACGTGATCACCTTGGATGTATGTATATCTGCCATGGCTTAGTGGTAAAGCACAGTGCCTGTGGTGTGCAGGGTCCCGGGTTCTAGTTGTGTAGAGACCTTTTATTTTGTTGCTGGAAAGAACAAGGGACATTGAATACAGTGATAGTAAGGCACCTTTAACCAGTTGTGTGCGGATCTGAGCGACAGTAAGCAGTGGTTATTATTTTGGAGGATCAGTATGGGTCATATAACTATGCATTAGAAGACAATACTATGCAAATGAGGTTGAGAATAGTGAATCCTGTTTATCCCCAGGGTGTGATGCAGATCCCAAGAGTGTATGTGTATAGATAGCCGGGTGCAGGACTCGAATATAGGTGAAAGCATGGGGGGGATGTCAGGCATACTGCACGTACACTGGAGCCCTGTGTCTCGGGATTGCTCCTGCCTTAGCACGCCTAAGCTAGGGGTGTGTCTATACCTGCCTTGTGAAATTGGGAGTGACAACAGCAAAAGTGGAGTAGTCAAGGTGAACAAGCTGCGCAAACAGGTGATAATTAGCACAATCAGCAGATTACATGCCCAGCCTGGACCAGAACACTATGGTAAAGAGACCAAGCACCATACACACAGGTTTCTTCCACATTCTACACCACCGGTGTATACATGCGGGAACATTTCTCGACACAATCCAGCCAAATGAGAAGGGCTGCAGCAGGCAACATAGACCAACATGTGCAGGAGGCTGAGGGTGGTGAGGATGTGAATGCTGCCAAACAACCCTTAGTGAGGAGACAGAGAAGACTTTACAGACCTAGGGTAACCTACCAGGGGCTACATGAGCTGGAGATAGTGGAGCGCTATGGGGTGGACAGAGACCTCCTACAGCAGCTTGTTGAGTTGTGCCGGCCACACCTGACACATCGAACAGGCCAAGGGAAACCCATCCCAGTGGATACCAAGGTATGTGTAGGCCTAGGTATACTAGCCACAGGTACCTCCCAAAGCACAACTGGGGATATTATGGGGATCTCACAGGCATCTGCATCCAGAGTATTGCACCAGTTCCTAGATGCCATGTCACCACATGCCAGTGAGCACGTACATGTCCTCCACACACGTGAGGTGTTGACCAGCAATATGCGTCTCTTCCACCAAATGGCAGACTACCCTGGGGTAGTGGGTGCTATAGCTTGCATGCACGTATGCATCAAGGCACCACCCAGTGAGCGGGGTAGGGCCTACATTAACCGCAGGGGCATACCCTCCATCAACAGCTAGGTCGTATGCAATGGCCAGGGCATTATACTGAATGTGTGTGCTGGCTGCCCTGGAAGCTATGATGATTCCAATATATGGCATCTGATGCAGCTGTACCACACCTTTGCCAATATGGACATCCCCTACAGTCACCTAGTGGGGGATGCTGAGTAACCACTGGAGTCGTGGCTGATGACACCCATCAGCAATGCACACACACCTGAACAACTACACCATAATGAGGCACACGTCCAGGCAAGACATATAATTGAGCACGTGTTTGGGATGCTCAGGTCACGGTTCCAGTGTCTGGACACATCCGGTGGAGCCTTGCAGTATTCATCAGCTACATGCACCCAAATTGTTATGGTATGTGCTATGCTACACAATATGATCCTGCGGAAACAGTTGCAGCAGGAACAGCATGGGGCCGGGCCACACAGCCCCCACCAATGCCTAGGCTTGTACAGGCACAGTGTGACTCAGAGGAGGAACTACCTGAGCTGGACCCAATAGGCGAAAGGAGGCGTGCACAGTATGACCTGCCCTTGACAAAGAGGCAACGCATAGCATATGCACCGACACAGTAGGTACCCAGGGAATTTCACCCTCTCTGACTCACACAGACAGTAAAATGGATGATAAACATGACACTACCTGTGCTCAGCCATGTATAGGAAGTGCACTGTGTGCATCCGACATAGGCAGCCCTCCAGAACCATCCTCAGGTCTGGCACACCCTCAAGGTAAGTCAACCAACCTACCAATTGGCAGTTGTATTAGAATGTGTTTTACCTGAAGCTATGGTATGGATGTGAGCATACAAGGGAATTTGGTGGCCAAATGTTAGGGCAGCAGGCAGTACACGTCCATAGTGGCACCATGACATCCATAGCACATACCGTGGTCACAATAGTAGCCAGTAGTACACAGGGTGTCCTAACCCACTGCAGGTTATGGGCTGAACATCATGTGTGTCCATACAGCCCACACAAGTCTCAAACAGCTGGACAGGTGTAGACCAATACAGACAAATGCTATACAATGGCCTCTGGATATGCCCAATGGATGACCCCAACCCCCACAGACACACACAGACTACAGCAGGCCAGGCAGTTGGATGTAGGTTGTGAAGGCTAGGATGTCTGAAACCACTATGCTGGTAATTAAAGCCAGGATCCGAAGTACACTGGTATGCCTCTAGCCAGCACATTAGGTAGGTCCACACACTGAAATGGAGTACCTGGCATACCAGTACAGTAGTAGTAAAAGTGTACAACTGTCAGCTGTGCCCCCCTTCCAATGTACACATGTGAAAGTCATGTGCGCCACCCCCGGTGCTGTGTAGGAATGTGGATACAGTTGGATATCCCCCTATGCTGTGCAGAAATGTAGCAACAGTTAATGCCACATGACCATTGGCTACCCTTCAGACACAGCATGCCACCTGTCAGTGTACAATGCAGGGGTCAGCACCACAGTACTGACTACCTGGACATGTGACACATGCGATCCAGTTGACCATCCTGGGCATGCTCAAACACATGAAGGTATGACGGTAATGTCAGTTGACAACATGCGTAATGGTCATACTGGGCATGTTCACACACTTAAACACAAGACGGCCAGGTCTGCAAACACCAGTGGTCCGGACATATCTGCCAGTACATTGCTATACTGTTGGATCACTGTGCTGTATGGTATGTGTGTGGTACTGTCTATTGTCTGTATATATGCCATGGTGTATTGGTAATTCAGATCAGCTGTGTGCACAGGGTGTTGCTACCAACACTTGCAAAGGACGGTTCTTTGTTTGTGGCCAGAACAAAGCCTTTGGATACTGAGTGGGTAAGGCACATTGCCGCAGTTGGGAGTGGTTGTGCATGGGTTTGCACGGTGTTAAGCACTGCTGACCTCTGGTTACAGCTCCTTATACTTGTTTAGACTCCACATTTCTTTAACAGTGCAATACTCGCATACTGGTAGACAAACACCCTTACACCCGCTCGCTCCCTCACTTGCACGTGCACCGACATTGGTGCTTGCATTTCTCACTCACGCTGGGTGGGCGCGATCCCTTGTTATGCCTATTACATCGGACTACATGATTACAGTATCGGGTATGGCTGACCATTATGTGACGGCAGGCGTTCGACTGTACAGAATCGGTGGCCTGTCCAGTGACATAATCATATTATATGCGTGTTCCTCATACAATCTGCTCCCATCTGGCTGATACATGGGAACCGATACTCTGCAATGCAGACAAGTAAATGTGTTTTGGGAAACACATCTTTCTGCCGGGTCATGCTACCACATACCTATTGTAGGTTTTCCACCTTTTAAATTGGCCGAAGTGAGACTTTAGGAGTAACACCTTTCCCACTTTGCATGGGACAGTCCCTCATTAGGCATATGTGTCATGTGAGAATAATCTAGCCATAGCAAATGTCCTGATTAGAGGACAATATTATACTTTTCGTTTCTCTAATAGTTGCATGTAACGGTTATTGTACAAATGACACTTTGACATGTTATGTGAAGTAGCATAAGAAACTTGATTGCTGCTAGACTAAGCTTTGATTTGTGCTAATATGTATATTAATGTACTATGCATGGCTGTAGGTATGTTCTGACCTGGTACGTCTGACATTTCTATGGAGCAGGTCCCACTTGGCCATTTGGAAAGGTGGCAGCCCTATAGGATCTATATGTAGAGATGTCAGATTTGGCAAGGCAACATATACCCACAGCCAGTAGAAAATTGACTACTTCACCGGTTTGCATAAGTTAAGGTTATTCTTGTAGCATTATAGTTGCTAATACTGTTTCCTATAACATCTAGGTGTTTCAGATACAACAAAATCATTTTATGCAACCACTACAGACAATATATGAACTCTTTTCCCGAAATCAAAGGCCATGTGCCGTAACATTCATTTTGCAGGACACAACTGCCCAGAGTGGAGTGTCCCTCACAAAGACGAACAGGTGTTAACCCCAAACTATTATGCTATCATCTACCTAAGGTGGTCACTAGCAGACCTCACATACGAATGGGGGAAAATGAACACTGTATCAGGGACACTGCATA